>NC_137196.1:15028878-15041378 GCF_960531495.2 Zeus faber | reverse complement strand
CGATGCGCTGCTTCTGTCCGCCGGAGAGCGTCACGCCGCGCTCACCTGGGAGAGGGAAGGGCAAAACGTTTGGTGGTGGAAGGGTTTGGGCTTGTTTTTGGAATTAAACAAACAAAACAAATCAAATTTTCCTTCTTTTCCGTCCGTTTGATTCAGTCGGTGCAACGAGAGTCGGAAGAGTCGATTCGGCTCTGAGTCGTGAATGGAATCCTCACAAGAACCGCTTCATTCTGTCAAAATTATTTTTTGGCGGAATTAATTTTATTTACATTATTTATTTTTTTGTTGGCAATCACTAAACGCAATGGGCCTTGGGTCACATTGTCATTTCCTCCCATTTGTCAACATTTTCAAGACTTCCGAATCAAAAAAAATGGATTGCGTTTGATAGAAATTAAATGGGTTTTCCTAATTCCTTCTTCTTCCCAAAGAGAATTTGGGCAGCGTAATTTCTGTGCTCCGCTTGACACCAGACACCCAGGGCCCGTTCAAAATCCCAATTTTGAATCCTCGCATGACAAAAGGTTTTTATAGAAGCCGCCCGTGCGGCCTGCGCTAGAGCGCCGCCACGTACCGACCAGGGTTTTGTACCCGTCCGGGAAGCTGGTGATGAAGCGGTGGGCGTTGGCTTGCTTGGCCGCCTCCACCACCTCGGCGTCCGTGGCCTCGGGCTTCCCGAAACGAATGTTCTCCATCACGGAGGAGCCAAACAGCACAGGTTCCTGACAGGAGGAGGAGGAATAAAACTGGAATTAATAACAGAGGACGAGTGAAGATCCATCTGGGAGATCATCCCCCCCCCCCCCAAAAAAAAAACACAGAGACCTGGTTGATAAACCCGATGACCTGACCCCGGAGCCAGGACAGGTCCAGTGTTCGGATGTCGACCCCGTCCAACATGACGACGCCGCTGCTCGGGTCGTAGAAACGCTCCAGCAGAGCAGCCACCGTGGACTTTCCTGGGGTGTGTGTGTGTGTGTGTGGGAGGGCACATGGATTTTTGGACGTGTGAGAACATGAGTTGTAAAATGTAAAAAAAAATCCGGGATGGAAATCACAATCCCAATCCGGGTTTTTACCTCCTCCGGATTCCCCGACGATAGCGACTGTTTTCGCAGGGGGCAGCGTGAGGCTGAAGTTCCTCAAAATCTCATAGCCGGGTCTCGTCGGATAACTGCAAACATGTAAAAACGATAGGAAATAAAGGCGGTCAACTGTGTAAAACAAGTCAAACACGTACGTAAAGAAAACATAAATAACATTAAAGAAATGATAATAAACGCATCGAAAAAGCCGAAGCAGCACAGGAAACGGGATGTGGAGTGTATTCCTCATCGTCAGACTAACTTCACAACAAGAACCACTGAACAAAAAAACAAGTCTGCAAGAAAAGACGATTCAAATAAATATTTAGATCTATTATGAGTTTGAATTTGGACGTTGAGTCTGAGTCACCTGAATGAGATGTTCATGAAGTCCACCCTCCCGGTCAGAGAGTCGGCGGGAATGCGTCCTCCGCCCGAGAGCGGGATGGTCGGCTCTGAAGCCAAGTACTCGAAAACCCTCGCTCCCGAACTGAGACCCCTCACCATCTGGAGACGAGGGGAACGGGAAGAAGAGGGGAATACCAAAAATATCCAAAAAGCACACTAGCTGTGTATTTATATCTTCTCTTGTTGGAGAATGACAGCGATAGAGGACCTTGAAGCACACATTTCAGCATTTCAATATGACATTCGAAATTGGACTGATCCCATTTTACTGACCTGTCCGAATAAAATGGAGATGCTGGCCAGAGACCTGGGGAGAGATGTTTGCACGTTGACGTCAAATTGCTCTGAACTCATACCGCTCACGTTCGACAAATATCATCTAAAAAAACAAAACAAAAAAAAAAAAAATAAACACAAAACCTCGTCCCCTACCTCTGGACAGTTTGGGAAGCCACCAGGAAAGACATCAGGTCTCCCGGGGACATCTCATCACCAGCCATTAAAGACCCACCGGCAAAAATGGTTCCCAGGACGATGCCTGTATAACAGCACACGACACAAACCCCACAGCGTGTTTAGTCTTAACCAAAACAATCCGGAGAATAATCTGTTCATTTCTTTTTTCAAGAAAGGAAAAAATAACGCACAGTTCAGGGCGATGTTGGACAAGCCTTGGAAAACTGCAATTCCTGTGCCAAGGATTTCATTCATTTGACACGACTTGTCCACTTCATACGCATATAATCTGAAAAAAGAAATTAAAATAAAACATAGCTGTGAAACTGTTTTTGCGTGTGGATTTAATACGATTGAATAAAAAAAGAATCACAAGGCACTTACTGAAGTTCCCGCTCCTCCATAGCGAAGGCTTTGACAGTCCGCACGTTGCCAAGTGCCTCGTCTGCCACTCCTGTGGCTTTTGACACCTGAACAAACGCACGTTTCCATCAACACGGCGAGACGTCAAATCGAGGAAAAAAAATCGGCAAAACGGAGACGAGGAGTTTTGAGCCGTTCTTCACCAACCTGTTCCTGAGCCAAGCGAGAAAGCTTGCGGAGGACGGAGCCAACCAGAGCGCCCGCCCCCACCAGACAGGGCAACACCACGACGGTCAGACCCGTGAGTTTGGGCGAGATGACGTAGAGGGAAACAAAACACCCGACTGTCTGCGTGGCGCTCCGCAGGCCCTGCGGAATGCAAATAAACAAAACAAGAAAAAAAAAAATAACAGATTGAAGCATGTTCTTAACAATGTACATCGTCAATAATGAAAGAAAGAAACAAAAGTGCTTTAGGGGGGGATGGAGAAAATATGCAAGTTGCATTTATAGATTTTCTGTAGGGCCGGTTTTACCATAAATACTGCTTCACTTATGGGATTACTGCTTAATCTTCTTCTTCTTCTCTCGGCTGCTCCCGTTAAGGGTCGCCACAGCGGATCATCTGCCTCCAATACCTTCTGTTCTGCGCATCTTACTGCTTAACAATACTCGATAATACAGAAAAGAGGTTATCTGACGGTATGCTGTGACTGTGCTGCATTCTGCTGCTTGCGGCACCTGAGAGATGACCAGTTTGAAGGACGACTTGAACTCCTGAATGTCGGCCGTCAAGCGGTTCACCAGCTGCCCCGTCTTGTTGGCGTCATAAAACGCCACGTCCTGTCTAAAACACAACAACAACGTAAGATGCGACTTCATAACAGCGCCAAGACACATTTTGGGAGGAATTGTTTGACTTGTGGTTCTTCCTTTCCAAATAATAACCTATCCCCCTATCCACATAATATTATAGTATTATAATTTATTATATAATATTTAGGGCTTACTCTTTTTGGATTATAGTATTATAATTTATTATATAATATTTAGGGCTTACCCTTTTTGAATTATAGTATTGTAATTTATTATATAATATTTAGGGCTTACTCTTTTTGAATTTTGGAGGTGGGAATGAAGACATGACTCTTGTCTTCGTCTTGTGCTTTGTGAGCATAATCAATTCATTATAACATTATGTTATATTAAAGCATATGATTTTACATAGCATAGTAATAATTCATTTTTATAATTTATACCCTATATACCCATAACAATAATTTATCCTGTGCATAGTATCGTATTTTGTATTTCTGTATATCTTTATGTATCTGACTATTTCTGTTTTGTATTTTCTGGCAATTTGTATATATTTGACATTTTTTTACTTCACTTTTTACTTTTTCATTCTTTTTTTTAAATTATTATTATTCTCCATTTTTCCAGACGGTTAAACTGTTTTATTTTTGAATGTTTATGGTCAGTAGTGAAATTCACCGAACGGCACCAGAAGAAATTCCTTGTATATGTAAACGTACCCAGCGTTTGAAACTGATTCTGAGATGCCATGATTCAAGTACAGGACTTGTATTCTTTTTTTTTTTAATCTATTGCTTCTGGTGAAATTGCGGCTGTGATTACCTCAATAAAGATGCGAAAAGTGTCTTCCTCATGTCGGCTGCTACTCTCTCCCCCACCCTGGAGAGCAGGACGATGTAGCCGCTGGTCAGAAGACCCTGTATGGAAGGAGCATCAGGTGGAAGTGACAACCTGAAATTTTACTGTCTGTATCCAGACAGAAATGACAACTAACATTATGCATCACCTAGGCCTTTATAGGGATGCTTAAAACCAAAACAGACTTTTGACAGAAAAATGTTTTTTACAGAGCACATATACAGTGGTAGGGAAAATAAAAAAAAACATGAAAAGATATGACTCCACCCAGCACCGGATGAAGTCAAGGACACGAGACAAGAATGACACCGGAGTGACGAGGGGAAAAAGCTGGGTCTAAACAGAAAACCGAACATAAATGACATGGAATGTTCACTCTACATTATTTTTACCTCTTCTCTTTCCACTTCTGCGACGCACTTGTCTCACAATTTAAGGAGCTTGGATACAATGATGATTCATTTCTCTGTTTTTGCTGACTTCTAATTTGTTTTGCTGACTTTCTAATTTTCCTTGCCCTCATTCCTTCCACTTTCTCCTGCCCTCACACTGAATCAGTAAAGTATCAGCACTGAGTTTGCAGAGAGAGACGCTCACTTGAAAGTCAGCAGGTATCTCAATTTTATTGTGTTCATTGTTAACACATTCAAATCAAACATGTTTTGTTAGTGATTTCTTTAATAGCCAATGCTACTGGGTGGGCTCAGTGGGAGGTTGACCATGAATGACTGTTAACACTAAGACAATGCTTAGAAAAGGTAAATGCTGTTTCCTAATAGTTTGATAACTGTACGACAATGACTGATTTGACAAAGCTGTCAAATATGATGCTATTTCACTCTCACTATGATTTACTTACTTGAATTCCGTAGAGTCCAAGCAATTTCAGAGCAGGGCCTCTGATCTCACGAACATAATTGCCAGTGTGTTCTCTCATGTGGCGAGCCACAACATTCACCAAGGCTCCCAGCATCAGGGGAATTTGAATGTTCAAGATCGCAGCGGCGAAAGCAAGCTGAGAAAAGAGTAAATTACTGAATAGTTCATCAGGATAGATGTCATGGCGCTATTTGGTGTGATCAACATGCAATAGAATATTTATTGCTTACCACAACGGCGCCAATGAGAGCGAAGATCTGAGGTTTGACAAATTCCCACAAAACATGCCATTTGAACTCGGGCTCAGATTGTTTAGGTAAAACCCCAACGAGAGCGTTGTTATTGACATCCGCTTGACAGTGAGCCACATGGCCGAGGAGCCGTCCAGAGACGCCGAGGACCACCGGCCCCAGGATGAACTTCAGGGCCGATCCCGAGGCCTTGGGAGTCCGGGCGGCCGACTGTCGGACGGCCCTTTGAGCCAAGCCCCAAATGCGACTCACAGAATGACTGGGTTTTTGCGAGTACTGGCACACAATTGACACCGGCGATGAATACAATCTGGATCTGAAAAATGATTTTAAAGAGTTATGGGTTAGATTTTTAACAGGACACGGGCGGTCTGGTAATAATACTGGCGTTAGAAAAGTTACAGATCTAGACAGGAATACGGTTGCCGGAAGTTTTAATGAGCCAGGCAAGACTTTAAATTGCGATTAGAAATAAGTAATGTGGATATTACAAAGAGTATACAAAGTTAGGACAACTGCATTACTTCTACTGTAACACAGCATTTAACACATAGAATGATGTCACGATAACCAAACTCTCAGACGATATCTAGTCTCATATCGCGACACCGATGATATATTGTTGAACTGTACGGTTAGTTCAACAACAATTTATTGCATTTGAATGTGACCTGTCACCGTGGACCGTCCTGTGCTACTGAGAGGATGCAGCTAATCTGCTGCTGCAGCGTTGGCTCTAAACTGTCAGTGTTGTCCTACCGTGGGAGCTTCCATAAGTCTGTGGCTTTATTAAATCCCCTATAAAGGGATCGAACTGGAGCCCCAGTGCTTGCTCTGTGACAAAGTAAGTGAAACATGTTTGTATTATTCCACAGACTGCACGTTTATTGATACAAGTCAGGTAATCCCTACACCCCGAAGGATTCAAGGGGCAACATGCGGGCCGCCATGTTCCCAATTTACCCACAATGCAATGGGTTTATCTCCGCGAGAACGCTGCGTTCCTTTGCAGCTCGGAAATCGGATATGTCGCGTCGGTAGTCCCTACTTCCGAGATAAACGTGTTCTCTGTTCGGGAAAACGTGGAAACCCGCAGCAAATGCCCGTTTTTTCTGGCGCAATTTCGATTTCCACAAGCTATAAGACGTGTTTCGACGCGACATAGAAACAAGACAGTGATTTAGATCGCCATCGGTGTTTTCAAATGAAAAGCCCCGAGACTCCGCCTCGGGATTCCGTTCTGCGGTGCCCAAGCGTTTCCTTGGCGTCGTTGCTAGTAGGGGGGTCGGTTTTTATCCGAGTTCCGAGCGCACAAGAACGCAGCACAACCCTTGTCGCTTTGGGGAAAACGCAGCGAGACGCGCGTTTGAAACGACCTCCGCTCCGTTCTACCGCTGCTACTTGCTTGTTCTGCAACCGTTCTGAAACAGAAAGAGTCCTAAAAAACGTACATTAACCTTATAATAATAATAATAATAATAACCAAAATAATAATAACAAAAATGCAAATTATAATGCAGTAATAATATATTAATTATATAATACAAAATTGTATATAATAATAATAATAATAATAATAATAATAACAAAAATGCAAATTATAATGCAGTAATAATATATTAATTATATAATACAAAATTGTATATAATAATAATAATAATAATAATAATAATAATAATAACAAAAATGCAAATTATAATGCAGTAATAATATATTAATTATATAATACAAATTTGTATATAATTATAATAATAATAATAATAACAAAAATGCAAATTATAATGCAGTAATAATATATTAATTATATAATACAAAATTGAATGTAATAATAATAATAATAATAACAACAATGCAAATTATAATGCAGTAATAATATATTAATTATATAATACAAAATTGTATATAATAATAATAATAATAATAATAATAATAATAATAATAACAACAAAAATGCAAATTATAATGCAGTAATAATATATTAATTATATAATACAAAATTGTATATAATAATAATGATAATAATAATAATAATAACAAAAATGCAAATTATAATGCAGTAATAATATATTAATTATATAATACAAATTTGTATATAATTATAATAATGATAATAATAACAAAAATGCAAATTATAATGCAGTAATAATATATTAATTATATAATACAAAATTGAATGTAATAATAATAATAATAATAACAAAAATGCAAATTATAATGCAGTAATAATATATTAATTATATAATACAAAATTGTATATAATAATAATAATAATAATAATAACAACAAAAATGCAAATTATAATGCAGTAATAATATATTAATTATATAATACAAAATTGTATATAATAATAATAATAATAATAATAATAATAATAATAACAAAAATGCAAATTATAATGCAGTAATAATATATTAATTATATAATACAAATTTGTATATAATAATAATAATAATAATAATAATAATAACAAAAATGCAAATTATAATGCAGTAATAATATATTAATTATATAATACAAAATTGAATGTAATAATAATAATAATAATAACAAAAATGCAAATTATAATGCAGTAATAATATATTAATTATATAATACAAAATTGTATATAATAATAATAATAATAATAATAATAATAACAAAAATGCAAATTATAATGCAGTAATAATATATTAATTATATAATACAAAATTGTATATAATAATAATAATAATAATAATAATAATAATAACAAAAATGCAAATTATAATGCAGTAATAATATATTAATTATATAATACAAATTTGTATATAATAATAATAATAATAATAATAATAACAAAAATGCAAATTATAATGCAGTAATAATATATTAATTATATAATACAAAATTGAATGTAATAATAATAATAATAATAACAAAAATGCAAATTATAATGCAGTAATAATATATTAATTATATAATACAAAATTGTATATAATAATAATAATAATAATAATAATAATAATAATAATAACAAAAATGCAAATTATAATGCAGTAATAATATATTAATTATATAATACAAAATTGTATATAATAATAATAATAATAATAATAATAATAATAATAATAACAAAAATGCAAATTATAATGCAGTAATAATATATTAATTATATAATACAAAATTGTATATAATAATAATAATAATAATAATAATAATAACAAAAATGCAAATTATAATGCAGTAATAATATATTAATTATATAATACAAAATTGTATATAATAATAATAACAATAAAAATAACAAAAATGCAAATTATAATGCAGTAATAATATATTAATTACATAATAAAAAAAATGTATATAATAATAATAATAATAATAATAATAATAATAATAATAATAACAAAAATGCAAATTATAATGCAGTAATAATATATTAATTATATAATACAAAATTGTATATAATAATAATAATAATAATAATAATAACAAAAATGCAAATTATAAAGCAGTAATAATATATTAATTATATAATACAAAATTGTATATAATAATAATAATAACAATAATAATAACAAAAATGCAAATTGTAATGCAGTAATAATATATTAATTATATAATACCAAATTGTATATAATAATAATAATAATAATAATAATAATAATAATAATAATACAACTATCCCTCTGGCTTCCTTGACCTGGGTGATATGAGTCATACACGGGGAAGTTAAAACGCTTTTTGCAATACTGTATAATTATATCAGTACTTTGTTATTATTTTGTTTTCCAGCCTGGTACACGCATTATATGTACAATTTTTACATATATCTATGCAAACATGCATAGTCTCTCTTGTGGATTGTTGATATAAAAGTTTGTTGTTCATTGTTAATGTTTGGATGTATTGGTTATTGTCATATTTAGCATTTTTTTTTATTTATTTATAATTGTTACTTTTATTGCGTACTGCAATTGTATCGTTATGAATGACGTTTTTGGCGTGTGTTTTTTTCGGCCGTTGGCGGAAGTGACGACAGCGAAGCATCAGTGACGTCACGGGTGTTTTGTTGACATTCTTGCGAAAGGCGAAACGGTGCCGACGCGCAGATGGCTGATTTTCCCGAGGCGAGCTAGCGTCAGCCAAGTAGGAAGCCGTTTCGGGCCAGAAATCTCGGGTCCGTTTTTTGGTTTTTTTTTTATCAAACGTTAAGCCACCAAGTCCCAGAGAGGACAACGGCCAACGCAAGAACAACAACAACAGAGACAAAGACATAGCTCATGGACAGAGACGGGGACACGACGAATCGAGGCTGAATCACCCGCCGCACAGTTGACCTCACCTTCACGCAGGTACACCGGCATTGCTTGACGAGTTAACCCAAAACATATCCGCCCGAGCCGCCGGCGACCGGGTGTTACTCAGCGGAACTCACGCAGGTCGCACTGAGCATAGCGCTTGCTAGCTTGTGTCGTTGGCGCCAGCGTTGTCCCCACTTAGTCACGGTGTCCTGGCTTCCCAGCAGGGAGTGTTTGGGAGAATGTGAAGTGCAATGGCCAACTTCGAAGCTTACCAGGAGTACCAGAGAATCGAGGACTTCGGGGAGGACTCGCCACCGGGAGAGGAGGATCTGCTGGTCCATGTGCCAGAAGGCCTGAAGGGTAATAGATAGATAGATAGATAGATAGATAGATAACTTATTCATCTCCGGAGGGAAATTGCCCTGCCGCAAAAGCTCAGATCAAAAAATATATATACATTAATAATAACTTAATGACGATTAAAAAAAATTGAAAAAAGTTCAAGTCGTATACACCTAAACATTACCAAAAAAAAAAAAGAAAACGTTGGCAATATAAAATGAACCTGAGAATTATCTTAAAGATATATGAAGAAATTGGCAATTTACAATCAACCTCAAAAATCAGAGAAAAGAATAGGAAAACAAAAAATACAGTGGACCCCTGTATCAACAATTCACAAAATGTGCCAGTTTGCGTAAGTCTGTGTGTACCGGGGCAGAAAACCAAAATCGATTTAATGTACTTAGTATTGAGCCGCTGGAACAGTCTGCCAGTTTGATAGTGTTTTTTATTGAGATAGATGCAACCATCATAATGCATTTATGCTATTTGTTTTACAGACTCATGGCACCACATCAAGAACCTGGACAATTTCTTCACAAGAATATCCTTTTTAAAATCTAACGGTTCATTTATAAAGGTTACCAAATTTAGTTTGATTTATCGTTGGAAAGTTGTTTTCCTGGTTTTTCCTTTTCTTTTCCTGATGAGCATAAAAAGGGGTTATTAACATTTTCTTCAACCCTATTATTTAGCAGCATTCATGTACTCTGTATTCTCTTAAACCTCAATGTTGTTATCTAAGGGTTGTATATCACAGACACAATGGTACTTTTAGCTGCTCTCCAAACATGTGATAATAGTTGTCGTTATGTATTTTCTTTAACCCGCTTTCCACATCTATCATTTCCACCAAAAGAATGGATTTGCGTGTATGATGTTGTCGGAGTTCTTCGAACTTATGTAAGTAACTAGACACTTCTAAATAAGCATCATTTCACGTACATTTTGACACTTCTCTCACTCTATGAGCCTCTACTTGGCACTTTCTTCCCCAATAAGTATTTCAGCTTTTTCCACCGGTTCTGCTACACCATCACAGAAAGCTAACCCTATTTCAATGCCTCGTGGTGAATTTGTTTTGACGAGAAATATTAGACCAAGTGTGTGACCAAGCTTTTGTAGCATTTGCTATCATATAGGACTCTTCTTGCCAATTTTTTACTCATGTGAGGTCATGGTAACATGTACCCCTAACTTTAGGATCAACTCTGCATTTCTATCAGGAGATGATCCCCACAGGCTCCTCGGTTACGTAATAACAATTTTGTAACACTTAAGTCTGTTTATCATCGCCAAACAGAACATTTTGTACCATTTCTGATTTGTTATTTCTGTATTACTTTAATATTTCAACAAACACGTCAACGCTTGCTCTGCTTTGTCACCAAGGAGACTCGGATCAAGGTCCATGTCCACAGCATTAACATTTTCTTTATTCTCCGACCAGTGACAAATGTGAGCAGTTATTTACAACAAGAGTGCATAATTTAATATCCCGAATGTGTATTCAAATAATTGTTAGTTGGGGTGTACAATCCATCTATGGAAACAAAAACTTGTTATGAAAATCCCAAAATACAGCTGAGGTTGCGTGCTGCACAGCCTCTTGTCCGGAGAATTAGAGTACTTACT
The DNA here is from genome assembly GCF_960531495.2 of Zeus faber. Classification (NCBI taxonomy): domain Eukaryota; kingdom Metazoa; phylum Chordata; class Actinopteri; order Zeiformes; family Zeidae; genus Zeus; species Zeus faber. Next base: position 15,030,020 of record NC_137196.1, on the reverse strand, counting down.
CCCATTTTAGGTCTAAATCCTCACCGTCCTCCTCAAATCCTTCCCATAATATACTCTGTTGCCAAATAGTGAGTAAAACCTAATTTTACTTTGATCATGTCCATAAATCTTCAACTTAAAAAATTAAAAGTTGAAAATAAAAATCATACTTTCCTTAAAAGTGGTCCACAACTCACCAGAATTTTTGACTACTTGTAAATGTCAGGAACGTTAGATATTAAATGAAATTAATATCTTTTTTAATCATGATCTTACAATTGACCGGTACTTAAGCTTCTGTTCCCAATAGAATGTATTCAACATTTGATGGTTAAATACGATGGCCATGAGAGCTCAACGCACTGCAACTTAAGAAAACACATGCAAATAGATAAAGCAGAAGCAAATCAAGAAAACATCTTCACCAATATGACGACACATGTACAGCATGTAGAAAACACGCTGCAAGTCCAGACGTGTCGAACAAACTGCATGGCAAAATGTTTTGCATACTCCAAAATCACAACCACATTAACGGAAAAGCCAACCGCATTGACGAAAAACCCAACCCTATTAAATATGGCGTGGCTCACTTCCATATTACGAAAGTGAGCCACATCGGATGCACTGATTTATCTGAAATAAAATATATTAAACTAAATCATTTTGTGTCTCTAATTGTATGTATACAAAAATATTTATTTCTTTTTATTAATTGCATGGAGGAAGCAGGTGGAGGGTTTGGATACAATTGTCCGTGATCATTGTGGTTCCAGGTAATTACTTGTATAAATTCTATTATATATATATATATATAATAAATATAATTCAAATAAATAATTATAACTATATATAATTACACACACAAAATTATTTTTTAATTTAATTGTATCGCAGATAAATCAGTGCATCCATTGTGCCACTTCCATAATGTGGCATTTGTGGTTGTGTTTTCCGTTAATGTGTTGTGTTTTCTGTTAATGCTGTTGTGTTATCTGTTAATGCTGTTGTGTTTTCCGTATTTGCCAAGCGTTTTGCCATGCAGTTCGTTTCGAAACGTCTGGATTTGCAGCGCGTTTTCTAAATGCTGCGCATGTGTCATTGGTGAGGGTGTTTTCTTTGTTTGCTTGTGTTTTGTCTATTCTCGTGTGTTTTCTTAAGTT
>NC_137196.1:14906378-15023878 GCF_960531495.2 Zeus faber | reverse complement strand
TAATCTTTTATTCTCTGATTAATGTTTTTGAGTTTCATTATTGGTTAAATCTTTTACTTTCTAATGCGCTGTTGTACAGCACTTTGAGTTGCATTTAATGTTGGAAAGGTGCTATATAAATACATTTTTACTTACTTACTTACTTACTTACTCACAAAAAGTTTGGGATATTTGGCTTTCGGGTGAAATTTATGGAAAATGTAAAAAGTTCACGCTACAGTGATATTATATCATGACAGTAGGGCATTTAAGTAGAAGCATGCAATGGTAATTTCCTCATCTCAAACAATTTATTGAAACAAAAGCCAACAACAGTGGTGGGTTTACCACAACAAAAAATGTCAATGTCTCTATAACTTGTCATGTGCCCTTGAGCATCGATTACAGCTCGACAACGACATCTCATGCTGTTCACAAGTCGACTTATTGTCTGCTGAGGCATGGCACCCCACTCTTCTTGAAGGGCGGCCCTCAGGTCATTGAGGTTCTGGGGTACAGAGTTACGAGCCTCTACACGGCCACTCAGCTGATCCCATAGGTTTTCTATGGGATTCAATTCTGGAGAAAGTGCAGGCAACTCCATTTGAGGTGCCCCAGTCTCCAGTAGCCGTTCCCTAATGATGTGACCTCCATGAGCTGGAGCATTGTCGTCATTGAAGATGAAATGAGGCCTGTGTTGTTCATGCAGGGGCACAATGACTGGATTAATGATGTTATTCAGGTAGTATGGGCTTGTCACTGTACCATTCACAAAGTGTAGGGCAGTTCTGTATTGACTAGACACACCTGCCCACACTGTAATACCACCACCACCAAAGGCTCGTCTGGTGACAACAGTGGCTGATGCATCGCGCTCTCCTTGACGTCTCCAACATCGTTGGCGGCCATCATTTCTGCCCAAAGTGAATCGACTTTCATCAGAGAACAGCACTGAGGCCACTGGTCCCTCGTCCAGCGTAAATGCTCCTTGGACCATGCAAGACGATGATGGCTGTGCCTGGTGGTGTGGTCAGGTACCCTTGCAGGTCGTCTAGCACGCAGACCACGCTGATGGAAACAGTTTTGAATGGTCTGACGTGACACTTGGTGCCTCTCACCTCCTTTAAATGTGGCTGGAGTTGAGTGGCATTCATCATCCGGTTCCGCAGGGCACTGTTCACAATGAAGCGGTCATCAGTGTGAGTTGTGGCCAAGGACGTCCACTTCTCTGCCTTTCTGTGACTCTTCCTGTGTCTCTGTATCTCTGTTGCAACCTGCCGATGACACTCTGTGACACTCTAAGCTCAGTGGCCACTTCCCTCTGAGAACATCCTGTTTGAAGCCTCGCAACGGCGAGCGCATGTTGATCAGTTGTTAGGTGTCGTCTTGGTCTCATGATGGCAAAATGTGAACAGCGTGATGAAGAGGACTGTTTCAATACCAATTCTAATTGAACCAGGAAATGTATTGATCGATTCATGGATCAAACACCTGTTGTGAATTTTGCCGTTCAGCTCCTTGTTAGAGAACAGCAAGTTGTGCAAAAAGTACTGAAACATTGAACAGTTGGACATGTGCATTCAAAAGTTTAGAGAAGGTCAAATTAAGTTCACCTGTAAAGGTTATAGTGCATTTTAGGTTCATCCTGAAATTTCACCCGAAAGCCGAATATCCCTAACTTTGTGTGTGTGTGTGTGTGTGTGTGTGTGTGTGTGTGTGTGTGTGTGTGTGTGTTTCTGTGTGTGTGTGTGTGTGTGTGTGTGTGTGTGTGTGTGTGTGTGTGTGTGTGTGTGTGTGTGTGTGTGTGTGTGTGTGTGTGTGTGTGTGTATGAATAAATGCCAAAGAGACAAAATACAATTAATAAATTAAAATATAAATAAACAACAACTTGTGTCCTCCTGGCCGTCAGGTGTTTATCCTGGAGGAGCTGCTGAGTCCCATCGTCACGCCCTTTGTGCTCATCTTCCTGCTGAGGAACAAGTCCCTGGAGATCATCGACTTCTTCAGGAACTTCACGGTGGAGGTGGTCGGAGTCGGCGACATCTGCTCCTTTGCGCAGATGGACATCCGTCGCCACGGAAACCCGATGGTGAGTCCAATGTACCAGATATTGAACAGGGTGCCTATGCTTATTATATGCATGCATATTTTAGGTTTGCTTCTCACAGTGTTTCTTATTGTTTTCAGAACTGGACACAATAGTGCTGTCATGATAATGACATTAAGGTTGACGATTCATTGTCAGATAGATAGACAGATAGATAGATAGACAGATAGATAGATAGATAGGAAATAATAATTAAAAGTAATACAAATTTTAAACAAATGTATGATGGGAAAATGATAAAAAAAAGGCTCTATTTATACACACAACACTGGTGGAAAATTCCCACAAAATTTGGGCGGAAAGATACAATTGGAGCTCAAATAATTGCAATCAGACAATTATGTAATAATCGTGACCTCTGTTCATTACAAGATGTCCCACAACAATATTGCGGGACAGGATATTACAATTCCTTGATCTTCCGGACGTAATGTTATTACGATTGTCTTGGCAGTGGATGTCGGAGGGCCAGACGGAGGCGTCCGTGTACCAGCAGGCGGAGAACGGCAAGACGGAGCTGTCCCTGATGCACTTCACCATCAAAAACCCGCGCTGGCAGCCGCCGCAGGAGAGTTCGGTGTTCATCAGCCACCTGAAGGAGAAGGTGCACCAGGACGCGCAGGGCAGCCCCACCACGCAGCAGCTGCTCTCCGAAGCCCCGCTCTGCTCCTCGCTGCTGTCCAACGAGTCCGGTTCCGCGGTGAGAACATTTGACTTTGTCGAAATGTACTTGTCGACACACTTCATTTAGAGGCCAAGTTTATTTGCCATTTTGAGGGCTCGGCGCAAAAGAGGCGCGAATGAGTTTCATACAGGTGCTCCTCACTTAACGACCGAGTTCCGTTCCTAGGACCAGGTCGTTCAGCAAATTGCTCGATAAGTGAGGACCCGTGTTATTTCACGGTAAGGGGGCGTGGCCATTGTGAACACTAGTTTAGTAAATACTGACAGACTGCGGGAACCAGACTGAGAACGGAGATGAGATTTTACAGTGTATATACTGTATAATGTATATAGTATATTGAGTGTATATATAGTGTATAAATAAATAATAGTGTGTAAATAACGGACTCTATTAACTGAATGAATGTGCGCAGCCTGACAACGTGCTGGCCAGCGTCCTGGCCCACCCGGTTCTGACAGCGTCCGGGTTTCCGAGTCGAGACCGCCGCTTTGCGGCGCCCGGCACGGCGGGCTCCGCGGCCGCCGGGGTCCTGGCGTCGCTGTCGGCCTCCCAGCTGCCGCACGCCGGCCGCAGCCGCTCCAACGGCCTCCTGCCCTCCTCACTGCACCCCGAGAGCACCATGTACCGCAGCGACCGCACCGTCATGGAAAGGTAGGGCGGACGCGGCGGGTCCCCCATCGCAACATTCTGGTTTTCTAGTTTGTTTGTTTTTTTGGGGGGGGTTTTTTCGCGTTTTTCACCGGTTCTCTTCGTGTCGCAGTATGTCCAACAGCGACTGTCGCATCCGCAGCACCACGCTGCTCTCGGAGTACGCCTCGGCCGAGATGAGCCTCCACGCCATCTACATGCACGAGGTGAGGATTCGCTGTTTGATTATTTATTTTTTCTCTTTCTCCGCTGCAGTGGTTCCCCAAGCGGGGTTCGGGGACCCCCCCCCCGCCCCAGGGGTCATTCAAGAGGTTCCAGGGGGTCCCCAGGTGTTAGCATGAGGCAATGTACAATAATGAACCTTTCACTGTTATCACTCTCACTATAGTTCAGACATCAATTCATATCTAACAATAAAAAAATCTTCTGAGGTTGGGGTACCAGACACTCAATCTGATCGAATGTGGCCCGAGGCCTAATGCGTATCAAATTGAGTGTCCTTGATTGGGGGGGAAAAAGGTTGAGAATCACTGCTCTAGTATATATTGTTACGGACTGCTCCTCTGCGTCTCCAGGTCCACCAGCAGAGCTCGCACCCCCAGCGGTCGTCGGGGCAGTGGCAGAACCCGGTCCCCATGAGAGACCTGCACCACAACGCCGGTAAAGTTCAAAGCCTGAATGAACAGCACATGGTCGCGTCGAGGCGTCTCACGGGGTTCCCCCCCCCCCAAAGTAGGAGATAAGATGAGACAAGACCATTAATCCCCCCGGGGAGGATTAAGGGAAATGAGTCACGGTTCGTTTGTAACCACGGTGACGCCGCGTCGTGTCGACGAGCTCACACGAAATATGAAAAGGCAAGGAAAAAACCCTAAAACTCGCCAACATTGTGCGGTTCCTCGTTTTGTTTATAAAAGGGAAGAGGATTGTTTTCAGGCAGTTCTCGCAGTCTCGATACAAATGCGACGTTTTGGTTGTTGTGGTTTTGTAGTTTATTCGTTCACAGCTTTGTTTATCAAATGGAACCAATCAAATGGAGCGTAAAACTGTCCGTAATTTAAACATCAAATTGACACATTACACGTTAGTATATTAGCACATTATTCGATTTGCTGTCGATTTGATTCTAATTTCCACAAACAGCTGCTTTCGCATTTATTTCTTCCAAAACGTACGTGGGGTTTGGAAACGAGTCCCTCCTGTTTTTTTCTGGGGCTCTTTTGTCTTTTGTTTATTATTATATTATTATTATTTATTCATTTATTTCAAACAACGAGCTTCAGAGAGGATGTCCGGGAAGGCTTTTCGGGATTGAAACCCGCCGGTCTTTGCGTGCGTTCCATCACCAGGGTCTCAGGCCTCGGGTTTCACCTCGCCCACCCTTCTGCGCGGCTGGAAGGAGGAAGAGGAGGAGGAGGAGGAGGAGGAGGAGGGCGGCGGCGGCGGGAGGGAGGAGGAGGAAGAGGAGATGATGAGTGGCTCTACTTCCAAGCAGAGCAGGAGCAGCTGCTGAAGTGCCTTACGTTATAGGGTGAGGGCTCGCCCCTGGTGGGGAGGGGCTGGGGCTGTTATTTTTCCAAAAACCCCAAAGCGATCCATGGCATTCATTCCCCCTGTTTCTCTCTCTCTCTCTCTCTCTCTCTCTTCTTCCAGTGTTTACACTCGCTTTCTTCGACGAACATTGTGGCCTTAGATGATCTTCGTGGAGACCTTTTAAGACATCAGTGTTTCTTTATTTTATTATCATGTTATTTTATCTTTTCAAGCATTTGGGAGGATCGTTAAATAACCACTACCCCAACACACACACACACGCGCGCGCGCGCGCACACACACACAAACACACCCTTCCTCCTGTCACCATCAAGTGAAATATGGCATCAGGGAAAACACGTCTTCCATCTCTTTAATGATCACTTCGCCATAAATTTCTTTATATTTATAAGAATATTACTCATGAAAGGTGTGTGTGTGTGTGTGTGTGTGTGTGTGTGTGTGTGTGTGTGTGTGTGTGTGTGTGTGTGTGTGTGTGTGTGTGTGTGTGTGTGGTGGGGATACAAACGGTGCTAGTGGTTTCCATGTTGGGCGTGGCAGGCTTTTCGGCACTTTCCATTGCATGTTTTGGGAAAACGGCGCGATCTAAGATCGGAAGTAGCCTCACGTTTTAGTTTTTATTACTTTTTATTTTCCCGTTTGTAAATACTCATATCCTGCGACCGTTGCCCCACCTTTACGCGATTCCCATGTTGTTCGTACCAGAAGACGCTGGAGGAAAGATCAAAAGCCGTGAGATGCTTAGAGTAACTACTTGAACCGTCGGCGATCCCCTCGTCGGAGTTGACGACGGCCCCCGTTCGGGCTCGACGCGCAGAGAGACTTTGAGGAAAAAAGAAAAACTGGACCGGTGAACTCTGAAGCTGCTCGTTGTTTTTGTTTGTTTTTTTTCCTGTGGCGTCAACCAATCCTTATTTTGGTTTGTTTTTAGTTTCTTTTTGTTGTTGTTGTTGTTTTTTTTTTTTCAGTATTGACGTCTCTCATTCATATAATCCTACAACGCGTTGTTATCGTTGCCTCTAAAGCTGGATTAGAAGCGTAATCCCCCATTTACATTTTGCCATTACGGCGTCAGTGTGGAATGTGTGAATGTAAAAAACAAAACAAACAAAAAAAACCCCAATGTTGCCAAAGCTTAAAGCCAGGAATTAATCCGTAGATTCCATAAGGATTTTATTATTTCCCCCCCTACATCTCGACTTTCCCCTGAGAAAAGCTACTAAAATAGTTGGTGTCCCGATCCCAAATTCTCACCCATGAGAAGTGAGACTTGGTCATCACGGCGATGTAACGTGCAGGAGTTTAGACTTTTTTTCTTTGCACTTTTTATGTTGAAGTTTTTTTCCGTCAAGTCATTTTTTTTTTTTTTTTAACCTTGCTTTATATTTATTATCGCTTCGGTGGTCCCCCGGTGTTATTTAATTGAGTGAAGTCTTTCATATTTATGGGGAAGTTAATTCAAATGATTATTCGATGCTTTTGCCAAATTTATTTAGTTTTAGCAAAAGCGACAAAAGCTCGCCCCGACACGACCGCGTTCGCAAACACAGAATCTTATCAGAAGTTTTGGGGGGGGGGGTTTCCTTGATGTCACGGACAAAAATGAACATTGAATGGGCGATATTTAACGCTGCCCATTAAAAAACAAACAAAAAAAACAACAAAAAAACCTTAAATGTCTGATACGAGCGTCCACTTCCACTGCATCCTTGTCTAGAGTCACAGAAATCCCCGGTTCTTTTAAACGATTCCTCATTTTTCCCGCCGCGCGTCCGTGTGTTGGATCGCGCACGTTTTCCGGACACGAAACTCAGCATTTTGCACTGACGGGAAAAAAGATACACTTCAGTTCTAGATTCAGGCGGGCGTCGGCGGCGTTCTTCCGGACAGGCGTAGATATTACAGGCTCTCAGAGGGGGCTTTTGTGTCGGCCTCCATCCCGGAGAAACCTCTCGCTGTTTTGTACATAGTTTTGCAGCAGCAAGCGTTCGTTCTCATCCTCGTCCTGCTCGCTTTTTAGTCTCGTGCTCAGTTACGCCGCGCAGTCGTATATTTATATTTTATTTGCTGCAACCGTCCTTCAACAAAGCAAGCGATTTTAACCGGTAGAGACGATGGAGCTCAAGTTTGAGCTCGTGTCCATATCGACAGCACACGTGTCCCTTTTTTTTTTTTTGTTTGTTTGTTTTTTCGAGCAGTGCCTTTGGGTTTGTCTTGGTGAACTTTTATCAAAGCCATTTCATGTAAACCGTGAGGTTTCCTTTCACAGATTTAGCAGCACATATGTACAGTATTTATTTGTTTTTTTTGTCTTTTGTTTTTGTTTTGCATGTCATGGTGTATAATATCAAGTCTACAGTGGGGTTGTGGGTGTGGCTCGTGACATCAGTCGAAAAACGGATATAATTGTGTGAGTTGCATCGTTTTTGTTTTTGTTTTGTTTGTTTCTTCCGAAAACAGCATTAACCTTATCAGCGTGTCTGAGTTTGCACTGTCTTCACGAACCCTAAAAGGAGAAGCGGATCTGAGGAACATCCTCTGCTTCGTATTCACTATCCTCCAGTCTGAGAATCAGTCGGTCTGGAACTAGGTGCTACGTTCCCATCCCTCAGTGTTGGATTGTTAGTTTGTTTTGTTACACGCAGGTTTGTTTTTGTTTTTGTTTGGTAAGTTAAAACACTATCTGAAGAAACGGAACATACCAAAAGTACTCATTTTCAGCACAGTTTTATGAATACATGTTTCGTTTCATGTGAGTGAATAGAGGCAATTTTAATTTGTTTTTAATTTTTTTTTTTTTTTTTTGTGTATTTAGTCATTGAAGTGTGTCTGAAAATGTGATGTTGATTTGAAATAAAAATCTAATATAACATTTTTCTCTTATTTTTTTCTTTGAGCAATAACCCAACTGTATAATTTAACCCCCAAAATTTCTGCTGCATTTAAATTTAATAGGTTTTAAAGGTTTTATTTGTGAGATTTGACAGTCGTGAAATGATGCCTTTCTAGGACAGTCCCAATCATGACAACATGTTTGTCTTTTCGTATGTTAGTTTTATGCCACTATAATAGTGGAATTCATCATTCTTAACAGGAAATCTGTTTTTTTCGTATTTACTTAGACTTTTGACCTTTTTTCAACTTCTGATCTTTTTTTTTAAATTATTATTGCTTTTCTGGCATGTATTGTGCACTGTATGTTTCATTATCACTGCGCACAACGTTGAACGTTCAACACATTTAGCTATTGAGTGCCGTCATTTTCATCAATAACTCCTATTTTGTGGATAAAAAATTGAAGACTGGATATGATGTTTTCAGTTGAATGCACTTTATTAATGAATCACGTGAGAAAACATACAAAAGATGCATTTGATTGAGCACAAGCTTTACAACGGCATCCACACCAAAAGTACAGGAAAAAATCCGGCAGAAGCACTTGACTGGCATTGTGAACTATTTACACAAGTCAAAAGTGGCTGATTTATTTTTGAGCCTTTTTACGCGTGGCGAGTTCCGCTGCTTCTACTGTTCCCGGCGATGGAGGATCCTCTCCCAGATCGGCCTCTTCCTCTGCTTCTAGAGCCTCCCCTGCGGCTGCCGCCTCTGCCGCCTCGACTTCTCCTCACTCGTCTCTGTCGTTAAAGATAGAAAAAGGTGGCGTGAGCGGTTTGAAATCACACTGAGGCGATGTTCAAGAAGCTCACGGCGTTTAGAAATAATCGTGTCGTTTCGTCCCCATTGCCGGAAAAAAACCAAAACAAAACAAGAGGACGGAGCTTGGGGAGTTTTACCGGCGAGGATTCCTCCTGAGCCACCAAGAAGCACTGCATCTCGAAGGCCGTGACCTCACTGGCGTCTTGGGTCATCGTCATAACACAATCCATCTGTTTCTGGGAGGGGGAAAAAAAACAATTTTAATATTTTCAGTGTGTGTGATTTAAAAAAAACAAAACAAAAAAAAAACTAAACCTACATCTCATTTGACATTTGAGGGGGAATGAAAGCGTTTTGAAACAATGTTGTACATGCTGTACTCACCCCATTTTCCTTCAGGCCACACTGTGTGTCCTGCTCTCCGCTGCAGTTGGTCTCCAGTGCGGGAAACCTCATGATCTGGATGGACTCCTCAGACTGCTCTGTGATCTCCTAATCCAGAGACGGCCCAAAAACAATGAAGCGAACGTCTTGTGAAACGAACGAATGTTGGAAGTTTACCTATTCATCATTTTGCCGGGGACCCCCTGGAACCTCTCTGGCACCCCAGGGTGGGAACCACCGGGGTCCAGGAATATATAAAGCGAGGAGGTCTCTTGTAAAAAAAAAACAAAAAAACAACAACTCACCGTTTCCACTTGAGCTTGGTTCAGAAGAGGGCGGTAGTTCTCCAGGGGAAATTTGAAGTCGGGCATCGCCGTTTCCTCGGCCTGAGCCTTCACCAGGAAGGAGACGGCAGCGAGCATGAACAGCCTCATCTGAGTCTTCATCTTGTCTTCTGTGTGTGAGTGGATGATCTGCCTGGGACTGGTCCGGTGTTTTATACTGTTTTTTGTGCACTTTCCTGAGTTGAGCAATCCAGGTTGTTGCGAGAACTCCCTCCCGTTTTACTGTCAGGGGCTGGGGCCAGGGCTTTCCTCACCCATGCCCTCTTTTCTCACCTTTCACTTCTTTTTTTGTTTTTCTTCCTTTTTTTTTTTTTTTTTAAGGGTGAGCCGATCATATCTAAAAAAAATATATATATATAAAATGAACATAAAAACATGACCACTTCCACACAACACCGCGCAATTTCTCACACAATTACAAAATACTCTATTTCCCCACAACAATATATCTCACCTATACATATTTACACTTGGGGTTACACTTAACTTATGACCCCATGTCCCACGGCACCAGCATGTGACGCAACCCAAGCGTAGTGCAACATGTTCAAACCTGAGTCAGGGATTTGGCTCCAGATTGCATATATATTTCAAAATGGGGGGGAAACCCATTTCCCAAGATGATTGCTGTTCAAAATACGTTTTGCAATTTCAGGCTGCCCTTACAAAAAAAAGAGAACATATTAGGAAAGTGATGATATTTCACAGTTATCTGCTGTGAATTTAAAAACATTTCCTAGCTCATTTCTCACTTATTGTGTGTGTGTGTGTGTGTGTGTGTGTGTGTGTGTGTGTGTGTGTATGTATATATATATATATATATATATACATACATACAACCATACATGCATACATACATACATACACACACACACACACACACAGTTATATATGTATATATGTCTATAGATTCAAGATTCAAGAGGTTTATTTGTCACATACATATACATACGTTAATACATATACTGTATGCAGAGAAATGTCAATGCAATGCGGTGATTATGCACAGTATGTTCTAGACTGAACACAATAGCTAACCTAATTTCTACTTGACTAACTGAAGCTAACTGATTCCTAAAACGTAATGCAGTAAGTAAATAGAATAATATAGAATAAAATAAAATAAAATAAAATATCTCAAAAGTAATACAGAGTGGGGGTACAAAATATAGATAAAGGGAATAGTGTTAGTTATATGGGATAGGCTGTTTGTATATACAGATATGTGAATAAAGTGAGTATGGAGATAAACAGTACAGTATACAACAGTACACTACAGCAATACAGTACCACCGAGCAGAACAGCAGTACAGCGCAGTGTGCAGTAACCCAGAACATTGATACAGTATGCAGTACAGTATGCTACATACAGTACAGTGATACAGTATGCAGAACAGTATGATACATACAGTACAGAAGGCAGTGGGGCCCGTGTGAGTGTCTCAGTGCTTTTTGTTAGGACCCCTGGTGAGTTCAGCATTGACAGTCCTTATGGCTTGCGGGAAGAAACTCTGTCTCAGTCTCTCTGTCCTCGCTGTGTGACTGCAGAGGCGCTTGCCCGACTGCGTACAGTAGGGGGCTGAGGACACACACACACACACACACACACACACTGTTATATATATGTATAAAAACTGTGATAGAAAGGTGTCAGAACACACAGTGCATCACAGCTTGCTGCGTATGGGGCTGCGTAGCCGCAGACCGGTCAGAGCGTCCATGCTGACCCCTGTCCACCGCCAAAAGCGCCTTCAATGGTCACGTGAGCGTCAGAACTGGACCATGGAGCAATGGAAGAAGGAGGCCTGGTCTAATGAATCACGTTTTGTTCTACATCATGTGGATGGCCGGGGTTAGGGTCCGATGGAGCATCTGTGGGATGTGCTGGAACAACGAGCCCGATCCGCGGGGGCCCCACCTCACAACTTCCAGGACTAACGTCTTGGTGCCAGACACCACAGGACACCTTCAGAGGTCTTGTGGAGTCCATGCCTCCACGGCTCAGAGCTGTTTTGGCAGCACGAGGGGGAGCTACACAATATTAGTGGTTATTAGTGGTGGTTTTAATGTTGTGGCTGATCGGTGTATATATATATACTTGAAAAAGGACGACATGACAGAAAAGCACATTTTCCCTTTTGTTTATTTACACAACTCATAAAATCTTCAATATACAAATGAGCTTTTCGCATAGCGTATTATTGACAGATGCACAATAGAGCGTATTCTGTAAAATATGAGATAACGTAGTTGTGAGGTATGGAAAACAGAGCATTTTAACAATACAACAACGTGTAAATAACAAGTGAGAGCTTATGAAGGAAGCTATATGGTGTAAGGTCTGTCCTTATAAATAAAGTTGCCATTACACATAAACGTTGAAAAAAAATACAACCTATAGCCATCATCTCATAAACAATTTCCCTTTGCAAATGCCCCCCCCCCCCAGCAAAGGCACTGAATAGATCATTGACAGATGTTTAGGGTCATAATAAAGCAACATGGCGGCCATATCGTTTCATATTTATATTATACAAACAAAAAAATATATATAAAACAAAACAAAATATGACCTGACAAATTGGACATTGGAGACCCATCAACCTTCCCACCACACCGCACCGCACCGCACCCATATAATGCTGTTGGTGGTGGAATGTCACGATCGTTATACATAAAGTACTGGTGTGGCTTTAGTCAACTCATTCACACTTAATATCAATATATATATATATTTATATATATATTAGGGCTTTTACTATTTCCTTTCTGTGTTTTCATTTATTTCATGTCATTTCAACACACTTAACAAAGTATAGCGAAATGTTACAGATAGATCTTAACAGTGGTCATATTAACTTACAACTCCAACTTAATAAAAAATAACATTATTTACTATGAATGGAGGACTCCATAAAATATACATTGCATATATGGCCAGGAGATCATTTAGCATTATTATTATTATTATTATTATTATTGTTTAAATGTACAGATGTAGTTATGCTTAAGTTGTTTATTTTAAACGCTTGTCAATTTTGGTTAATTATTAATAGACAAATCCACTTATTTATGAATTGTTGTAAGTGTGACTTTTATACAATGTATGGTGAAAATGGTTTTTTTTTGACTGAATGACTGCATAGTTGTATTATTATTTTTTTTATATTTTGTTGTTGTTTTTTTTTCAAGGCGGCAAGTTAGTTTGAATATGGTTTAAAAACTCTTTAAACACAATGCAAGTTTTTTTTATTGAAAGACAGGGAGTCGTTGATTCCTTCCCGGTCCGTTCGGTTCCTTTCACTTCCTGTTTCCATCCCGGGTGCGTTCGGTCGGCTTCGCTTCCTGTTTGCCTACTTGTTCTTCTGGGAGCCGATCATCACCTTGGACACGAAGTTGACGATGGCGCTGGCCGGCTGCTCGGGGTCGTGCTCGGCGAACAGGTGGCACACATTGTCCATGGCGCTGCCGCTCTTGCGAGCCACGAAGCCGAAGATCCTGCAACGCGGAGACATGGTCAGTATCGACGACGACAAACAACGCGCCGATGTGGCGGGAAAGGAAGTTTGAGGCTGTTTAAAGATGTGAGATTCCGTCTGGATTTCCAAATCAGCATCGGGCCAGAGGTGCAGCTACTGAGTCCAAGGCCGGAACAAACACGTTCCAAAAAGACAAAGTTCTCTATTTACAATTTTTTTTTTTCATGTGTATACTTCATTTTAGGATTGTTTTTAATTGTCAATTATTTTGGTTTATTGTATATTGCCATTTTTTCTATTTGTTCTTATTTTTCATTCTTTATAATTCTCTGATTTTAATTGGAACGGGCGTACCTTTTTTTTTTTTACAGTTCTTCTGTCGCTCTACGGAGGTGTGGGAAGAATTTTGTTTTTTTGGGGGGAAAATATGGAGGGACTTTAACTTTCCAAATCTTGAATTACCCACCTCTAGTGGGTAGGTGTGAAATTAGATGAAACTTACTTTGCCGAGAGACAGCCATCTTTTTTCCACCTTTTGAGGAAGAAGGAAGAAAAGGAAGTTATTATCTTTTTTGTGCTGAGTCAAATATTGTTGGTATCTTTCATAATGAGGGCCGGGTAAAAAGATTGTTTTATCATTCATTTAAAATCTTCTGATTCGATTTTAAAACAAATAAAGATTGAAAACATAGCAGCGTAAGAGAAAATAATTGACAAAGAAAATGACATCAAAATAAACCTGACAGGAAACAATAGACCACGATGATAAACCTAAAAATAAAACCATAAAATAGAAAGAAATTGGCAATATACAATAAACCTTAACATTTTATTTGAAAATGGAAAATATTTTGCAAAAAAACCCCCAATAAACAATAATATAAACCCTAGTTATAGACAACAGACCTGGAAAATAAAGGTAAATATCAACCATAAACAACAACGATTAGGCAACATGCAGATAAACCCAAAAATTATTTCAAAGATAGAAAAGATTTGGCAAAAACGAAAAAAACGAAAAAAAACCCAATAGATTAGAAAAATAAACTTGAACATTTTGGCAATAAACAATCAATCAAAAAGATTAACTGGAAGATAGAAACAATTTGGCAAAATACTACTACTACTACTACTAATAATAATAATATGTTTTATTATTATTATAAATAATAACAATAATAATAATTGTAATAGTAATAATAATAATAATAATAATAATAATAATAATAATAACAATAATACAATGCACCTGGAAAACAACTCTAAAAACAAGCAATACAACTAAAAATAAACAATTGACAAGAAAAATAACCCTAAGAATAAACAATAAAAATAGTTTCAAGTACTTCAAGTGATAGAAGTAGGAATTAACCACTTTATAGAAACTTTGTTTCCAAAATAAAGACCTTGTTGTACTTACTTCCTGTCCTGAGGGTCCAGTGCACAGTAGATGACGGTGCTGACGGCGTAGTGTCTCCTGAAGAAAAGCCTGAAAACAGACGGGGTCATGAGCCGTCCACATGATATTATCAGATGGTGCACGTTTATTTTAGTGGCAGTGTGTTTTACTGACTTCCTCTGGTTGTCGGTGAGCGTGATGCCCTGGGATGAGACCTTGAAGTGGACCACAGTGGAGGTGGGTGGGGGTCTGGAGCTCAGCGTCAGGCTGGCGGCCTTTTGCACCGCCTGCACCCCCGTCAGGGACTCCATCTCCACTGAGCCCAGGAACCACACGTTGCAGGCTGGACCAGCAGGGGAAGGAAAACAACTGTGAATAATAAGGATCTGTCCACCCAAAGTTCAAGGGAAAGTAACGACTGCGTGTTGGCACAATTTGTCACAATGTCAATTGTTGACAGCGAGGTTTATTGTTTTTATTATTTTCTTGTTTATTTTTAACTGTTATTGTTTATTTTTAGGTTTATTTACATTGGTTATTCTTTATTTTTAGGTTTCTGTTGTATTGGTTATTGTTTATTTTAGGTTAATGTACATGTTTCGGTTTATTGTATACTGCCAAATTTTTATTTTTGGATTATTTCTCTTGCTTTTGTCTTATTTTCCTGTTCCTTTTTTGGGGATTTATTGTACAACATGTGGATTTCGGGCGTCATCACCTGCTCCCTGTTTGAGGAGTTCTGCTGCAGAGTTGGTGACGGACTGCGAGGTGTTCTCCACCACGTCTTCCAGAGGATCTGCACCAAGACAGGGAGGGGAAACACAAAACAAACATTTTAGTTCTTTATATCGCCTCATCATAATAATGATAATATGATAATAGTGATACAGCTTTGCAAATAACAACAATAAATAATACAGCTGCAGGTAATAATATGGCTGGCATTGTTATAACTCACCGTGTTTGTGTGAGTGGATCTCAAATTACACGTCGACGTTTGGCGTCGTGCGGGACAATAAGGACGTAGTTACAGAGGTATACGAAGGTAATCGAACATATGTAATTTTAGCGGAGACTTCTGTATATACATGAACGCATCATTCATTCCCAAAGTCGGGTTGGACCCAACTCAACGTGGTCACGGGTTTCTGTGGATCCATGTTTTTTTGTGTCCAAGTTTTTCGATGGGTTATGATGACATGAAAGTGGAAAACGGTTGACGTCTTTACATGATTATTTACACTTTTCCGGATACTACTTTTCCGATTTGTTCCGAGGATTTGAACTCATCACGCACTCGCCGATTTTCTATCTTGCCACCTCCGCGAATCCGGCAAAGTAAGGAGGACCACAACGCCGCATCTAACAAGGGGTTATATCGGAATATAATGTCTTAATTTACAAAAAAAACCCCAAAGAAATACAATATCAATGGAACATCCTCAGACATCTTCCAGGTAAGACGGTACATAAACACACACACTCCTAGTTTGTAACCTCCAACCACTACAGAGCAATGGAGTCTACACCGCGCACGACAGGGATGAACATTCAGAACCACGACCTGCACATTTATAGCAAATTGGATGATGATGATGATGACAATGATGTCACAAAGCGTCTTACTCTAAAACTCATCTCGTTCCATTACCCGATCGAAAGTTTTTGAACGTTGGCGCGTCTGTGAAGCTCGAAGGTTCGCCTACTTTCGGTCAGATTTTGTCGGTTTGTCATTATGTTCTGCTCCATCTGTGGCTCGATTTGGATGAAACTTGAACCACAAGATGTCTGCGGCGCCGGCGTCCGTAGCTCCAGCGATCAGAGGACAATAATACAAATCTGAACAGTTTAGGGCATATGATATATAATTATATAATATAATATCTAATAAAGAATAATATAATATAGAAAATACAATGAAAATAAATAATAATAATAATTATTATTATTGCACACTCACCTCTGTCAGGAATGATGAGTTTGCAGGGCAGGGCCAGGGGTGTGATGGAATGCTGACACACCAACGCAGTTAAACTACCTGGAAACCAAACACATTTCAAACCCCATCACGAAAAACAGCTCAAAATAAAGAATGAGCAGAGTGTTGTTTTTCCTCCGGCGACCAGAGGAGGGCGTTGTCGGGCGCCGCCGCTGGTCGTCTGGTGCAGGTCAGGGTCAGGGCCGCAGGGTGGCGCCAAGCGTCAAACTAAGTGACTCACCGAAGTAGGGCTCGTTTGGACAGCCCTTCAGCCGCACGCCCTTCTGCGTACACTCGATCAGAAAGTGTCGGACCAGCTCATTGGCCAGATCTCCTCCTGGTGGAAACACAACAAGTAATCAACAATTTGACTTAAAACCCTCCACCGTCGATCTCTCTATCCATGTACGTCATAATATGATGAATGTCTGTATCAGGGAGGCTGAGAACATAGAGCGTTTATTTGTCATTAACTGACCTTGTAGTAAAATGACTTTTGTTTTTGAGTGAAATAACGGAAATAAAAACAGATAATACATTTGTAATACAATATAAAATATAAAATATTAATACCATAATATTTAATGCAAACATATTTGATGTTTTATTCTATTTTAAAAACCCCAACCCAAATTGTCCTTATGTTGTTAATCGGTTTATTACACTAGGTACTAGGACATATTTTTTATGTAATATAATGTAAATGTGTATGTAATATAATGCATTTAATGTAAATGTGAATTCCTGAACAACAATAACAAAAACATTTCATCAGGGTCAACTTTAAGAAGATTTAACAATTTGCAATTCATCGCAATATATATATATATATATATATATTTATTATTTGTTAATGTGTTTGCGTCGTTCAAAATATACAACTATAATAATAAGAACAATAAAGAGTGTAAGGTTAGACGGACATCCCGCATCACCGCCTCTGCAGTCTCTTTCTTCTCTTGGTCTGGACAAATCCCCTGGCCTCCTTTACCTCCTTTACCTATCGCGTGTACTTTCCCCGTCCTCTCCCGGTTACATTCAGCCCATTGACCCGCCCTGTTCCATCGTCCGCCGAAAGATTCATGGGATTACGGCCGAGGCGGAGGACTGAATGCTTGGAATGCCGCGGCACAAAGGCCTCCTCCTCCAGGTGGCTTGGGTTACACTCTCCCTCCACAACCAGGAGCCACGACGCCCCGAGCGGCGAGCGTGCACGTGGGACGCGGGGGGAGCGTGCAAGTGGGGGGAGGGAGGGGGCGCGCGGGTGTCGTGACGTCACCCCAGGTGCCGGCGCTGGGGCGAGGAGGCCGGGCAGAACAAAAGGACAGGTGTGGTGGTGGTGGTGGCGGAGAAAAGAAAAGGAGGGAAGGGGGCGTCGGTAGCTCTGCCCGTCCTGGAAGGGCAGAGGAGCCTCGTGTAGAACCTTACAGCCGTTTACAAAACGAATTCCTGAAAATTGCCTCGCATGCTGCATTTCCCTGGATGTCGGAAATCTCTAATTTCGCTAATTCGCTCGTCACTTCTGAGCTTCACATTGCCCCTGTTGGGGAAAACATGGATGCCCGTGTTTGGCAAATGTGTGTTTATTCGGTGGAGCTTGTGAATTCTACAAGCATCTGCGCAGCAGCTAAAACCACAGAGCGGTTTAGATCTCAGTTAGATGGATTTTCAAAATAAAAGTCCCATGCAAAAGGAACTTTATTGCCGCCATGCCCCAAAAGTTCCATATTGGAATTCAGACTTTCAGAGTCGTCAGATCGCTGTTCTGTTCACACTACACAACTTGCTGTCTTGTGATTGGGAATCTTGCAGTCTTGTGGTTTCACACTACATGACTGATCGGGTCCGTCGGGTCTCAAAACAATGTTTTGGCACGAAAAACACACGCGAGAGTTGACTTTGGAAATGACGCGATCCCATGCGCGGGGGACAAGATAATTAATTTTTTATTATGTTCTTGATCAATCAAAAAAAAAAAATCGAAATAAAAAACGAATAAAAGCAGAATTTAAATAAGAAATATATTTTAAACCTTGAGAAGAGAAGTAAAATGGGTATGTTGTGCGTTTCTGGCTGCTCCCTCTCTCCTTCTCGACCCGAGCGTAAAATCAGCCCAGAATCACGTCGTCAGATCTCGACGTTAATGACCGCTCCTTCCCACATTTTGAGGGACGAGGTTGGATTTCCAACTTCGAGTTCCAACATCGATGGAACGCGGCATCAGCGTCATCGGTCGCTTAAGTTGTTTTCCTTTAACAGAAAATGAAACTCATCATGTATTTTTTATCCCTCCCAGCACACGTAACACAACGGGGACGCAGTATGTTTGGTGCCTGCCTGTCTCTGACCTTCCTTCACGGAGCATGAAAATAAGGAACATTTCCGTGGGACAGGGTGCCTGGCTGGCGAGGACCCGGGGATCACCGCAGGCTTATAATCCCAGTGCCTCCATTGTTAGCGAGTGAAACGTTAGCCGCACATCTAAGGCTTCCTGGCAGCGGGGGAAACTGTCGGGCACTGTCCCGGCGAACTTGCCCGGGAGAGAGAGAAGGGAGAAGGGAACGAGGGAGGACTCTCAGGTTCCATCCACAGGGATACGACCAGAGGACTGTAACTGTAGATCCCCTTTTTATGTACGCCATCCCCGGGGATTGTCGCTCCGGTGGCCCCAATCCAATCCACGGTCCAATCCAGAAGGGTTCCCGGCCGTTACCGTTACGCTTACTCCGTCGTCAGTGAAATTCAGAGATTAGAAGCTCTATCCGTGTGGAAATCTACTGTACCTTTCCTGTTCTGCTGGAGGACGGAGGGCGGCGGCGTGGCCACCTTCATGGCCAGGCCGTAGGCTCCCCTGAAGGAGTGGCTGTCCCTGACGACGAAGCACCCGGGCTCCTTGTCCTTCAGCACCGAAATGGCTGCGTTTCAACAGGAACGTCATGGGTCAGAAGCCGCCATGGAAAAATGTTTTTTTTTTTACAGCAGAATTAAAAGATGGTGTCGGCATTGGGAGTCCTACCTTGGTCCCTTGAGATGTCTGGCTTGTACCAGAACTTTGACGTGTCTTGCACAAATTTGACCGTGACCTGCCGACTGGACAGCACATCTGAAGGAAGGAAAAACAGAAATAAAACAGAACAATCAACATTCTACTGTAAATCGGTGTACACAATCCATCCAGATATTCAGAATCCACCCAAACAGCAACAAGGCTAATCAAGAAGTCATCAATGGAATGAAAAGATGAAAGACAGTTACTCGAAGCTAGGTCCGGGCGATATATCGTTATATCGATATCGTGATATGAGACTAGCTATCGTCTCAGATTTGTGTTATCGTAATATCCTGATGTGGTTAGATGTTGTTTTTAAGGCTTTTCTGAACTTCCTAAATGATGTGATCAATGCCTCAACCTGCTTGACCGTAAGGTCCACATTGCAAATGTTAGTTTCTTGTGCGTAAATATCTTATGAAAGCACCTATAATCATCCCCCCAAAATATTGTCAAAACTATTGACATCAAGGTATTTGTGTACCTGGCAGGGGCGAGGCGGTGCCCGGTGTCTGGGCCGACAGGTCTGGCAGGACGTTGGGGAAGGGGATGCTCAGGGAGCTCCCGCTGTGGGGGCTGGAGAAGCCGCTGAGCGCCGGGGAGGCCGTCCCCAGGGAGTGCTCCCCGTCCGACGCCCTCTTCTTCTCGGGCAGCAGCGGGGGCTGGATTTGGGTCTGGTCCAGGGAGGTGAGGAGGTCGCGGTCTAGGCCCCCGTTCCTCAACAAGGCCAAGGTGGAGGCGGAGGCAGGGCAGTCTGCCGAGCCGTAGCCCAGGCCTGAGTCGTCCTGCTCGTCGAAGCTCTGGACGGGGCTCTGGCGGAGGGCGTAGCGGGCCACATGGCTCCGCTGGGTCGTGCCCTGTGGGGAGCTGTGGGCGTTGGGGGCCGGGTGGGGGTGAGGGTGAGGGTGGGAGTGGGACTGGGGAGGGGAGTGGTGGCTGTAGTCCTGAGACATGGAGTGTTGGGGCGGTGGTCTCATAGAGGAGTAGCCGCTGAGGGAGGTGTGGCGGCTCAGCGCGGGGTGCTCCGACCAGGACTGGCCCATGGGGAGGCTGAATAAAAACAGCAGCAATCGGTCGTTAATTTAAAGTGCTCAGGTTTCATCCAGTCATCCAAATGTGGACGGAAGGTTTCCAACCAGTGGAGGAGTTTCCAACCTTACCAAACCAACACCCGCCAAAATCAAATCCCTATCCCTATCCCACCCCCCTATTCATTCGATTAGATTAGTTTAGTTTAGATTCTTTACTGTCATATCTCAGCATACATCGAGAACTGAATTTGTTCTCTGCATTTGATCCTATACACCCCCGTGGAGCAGTGGGCAGCCGCAGTGCAGCACCCGGGGACCAACACCAGCTCTTGTGCCAGTGCCCTGGTCAGGGGCACCGACAGGAGTATTAACCCCCGAAAACAAAGCCCCGGGATGAAATGGGGAGAAAATGCAAACTCCACACAGAATTCATGTGATTTCAGATTTGTGTGATTATTATAAGTCTGTGGTTGTTGTTTTTTTTATTTATTATTATTTTTTTTTAATTGGTGCCATCTCCGTACAGAGCGAACAACGTTTTCAGATCACAACAAATACTTATGGATTTTGATATTTGAACCAACATTCGTGAGGATATTTGAACCGATATCTGACTATTAGGACACATTGGCCTCCAATGCCAACGCCAACGCCTTAGACCCCGCCCCAACCTGCCATCTCTGTCGTGGATAGAACTCTACCTGTCTGTCCGCTGCAGCGTCCCGCCGATGGAGGCGGAGCGTGGGTTGCTCAGCAACCTATGACAACCATGCGCAGACTCCGCCTCCTCCTCCAGTCCGATGTGGCCGACGGAGTCCGGGTATCCTCGATGATCTGAGGGGAGGAGGAGGAGGAGCGGTTAGGACGGAAAACTTTGAAACAAAACAAACAGAAGGAAATGACCCCTGCCCCTGGAGATGAAAGGAAGTTTGCCCTGCTGCAGTGAAAATAAATCGTATTAATTAATTTACAAGAACAGAACTAAAAATGAAATAAACGTCCCTGCCTTGCTGCCTTGCCCTCAGCCATCTATCTGCGTTTGATCTCACAGTCACATGGCAGCTGGAAATGAAAACCGCCCGCACGTAATAATCCTAAACGTTTTCAGCTCATCAGTCAAACGCCTGGAGGCCTTCCCAGCTCCTCCCCATGAGACCCCGGCGTCGCCATGGTTACAGCAATGACAAAGTGGGGCTTCTTGTCCGTCTGTGTACACCCAGAGCAGTGCTCGCTTACCCGCCGTAAACGCGGAAACATGGCAGCGTTGAACGGTAAAGACAGGCGCTCCTGGCCCGGGGTGTCTGAGGCGGCGTGAACCAGGTCGCTATGGAAACAGGCCGGTGGGTCAGGAGGGACATGGAGGTCAAGTCTGTAAGTATTATGGGTAACATAGTGTATGTTTATTGTTTATCATTAGTTTAAGTGTGTATTGTCGAATCTTTATTGTTCTTTGTTATTTTTTTAGGTACGATTTGTAGGTACGTTTTTCCGGTTTATTTCTTTTGGTAAATATTTGTGGGTTCATATTATTATTTTTTGTTCATTTTTAGGTTTGTTGTATATTCTATCTATCTATCTGTCTGTCTGTCTATCTATCTATCTATCGATCTATCTATCTATCTATCTATCTATCTATCTATCTATCTATGCACTGCATTGTGGTTCCTGAGCCTCACCAGCGCATGATTCCAGCTTCAACAAAGCGATCTTTACTAAACTGCTACACAGACAGTGCTTTCATAAAGGTGTTATTTATAAAAAAAAAAAAAAAAGAAAAAGGCAAATATTGAAGTCAAAGGGTCGACACAGGCCTCCGCCTCAAAGAACCGCCATATCCAGGGCGTGTTACACCACCGAGACAAAGAATACTTGAGAAGAACCTTAAAGAACGCCGCCATTGTTTCCCAAATGACCGGTCAGGACTCAGCCCATGAAGACATCCCCTAAAAACCCGACGTGAGGAAGCACAGTAACCACGGCGGAATCTCCCCGGGCAAGGCGTGTGTGAGGCTTCTTTGTTCCCTGCCTTCTCCTCGAGACAACGGCAAATGTTAACGGCAACAATGCTACCTTTGAGAAGCATACGTTTAAATCCGGCAGAGAAGCATACGTTTAAATCCTGCACCTCATGGACAGATAATGGCAAGGAAGCGCTACTTAATTAGGTTTCTGCAGCAATAACCGACCTTCTTGCGTTCTGAGCATCATTTTAGCGTAATGCGATAAGGGCATAGTGGTAAAATGTCACATCATGGTTTTCTAGAGCAATGTCTTTCAACTTTTGGCCTTTGACCCAATGGCGGATTGAGGTGTCGGGTCAAGGGTCGCTGAAGGCCATATTAGAGACGAGCTGCACAAACAATGTAATCTACATTAGTTTCCACAACCGCCTTATTAATTACATCAGACCCATGAATTTAGAATGATAATATGGTAATGAAAACGTTTTCACAGGTTTATATCATATCATCTAATCATATTTGATTTGGTTTAAGGCCGTGATGTGAGCCCTATATTTGGGACGAGGGATAAAAACAACGTCGATTTCGAACTTCGAGTCTTGTGTTCCAATTGAATCCACATGAAGTCACTCTTTCTGAGGTTCTCTTCCCGTGTTTTAATACGATAATAACACGTGAAATATGCGCCTATCTCGGCTTTGTGAAGATTTAAAGTTCCCAAAGCTGCTCCATAGAAAGGGTGTAGCGGACGAAGGAGAAAGAGAGCGCATATCTGGATAGAAATTTGGCCGAACTCATACATTGACAAACGTCCTGTCCACCCAGTACGACACCTGAGACACGCTGAGCTCTTACGGCTTTGATCGGTAAAAGCGCGTTGAGTGGCAGAACCAAACTAAGCCCTTGAATGAAGTGTGTTTGGCCAAGGAAATGCTAATGTTTCTTGACATTCCCCGATAAAACGTCTCTCTACGCCAGGTCAAAGGTCAAGTGTGTCATGCCTCTATGATTGGGGGTAGATTTCCAGCCCTTACCGTGGTCCGGTTGGAAGCCTCCGTAGGACTGGACGCCGTGCCTGAAGTGGGTGAATTCTGACATGTTTTTCACTGAGGAAGCAAAAATAAAATAAAATAAAATATTAAACCCCAAAATTAAACGAAGGAAGGAGGACAATGTTGAACATGAACATTTTTTTTGTTTTGTTTTGTTAGATGTCGGTGAAGCAGACTCACCGTAGGGTGTGGGCGGAGAGATGGGGAAGGCGGGGGTGGGCGGAGCCTCCACCCCCCCGCCCGGGCCCGCATCGGGGCCCGGTGCCCGGTAGTCCACACTGTCGCTCCGGTACAGCATGCCGTGCTGTGACACGCGCACACACACACGCGCACACACACACACAAACACACACACACACACACACACACACACACACACACACACACACACACACACACACACACACACACACACACACACACACACACACAAAATGTAGGGCCAATCAAACTGAGGGCCATTTAAATAAAAATAACTTCTAATGATAAGAACTTTTCACAAAACTCAAGGACACATTTCACAAAACAGGAAGCCAGCAAGGAAGGTGGGACTACTAATTCAACTAGACTTATAAAGTGTTGCTTTGCATTATTAACATTATTAAACTCTTGATATTACTCTCTACATACCTCATGGAACATGCTTCTTGCCTGATGCACTTATTGTAAATTCTGTTTACCACTGTTTACTACTGACTGTTACAGATCTAACATGCAAGTATTTGCTTATCCTTGCTAACCCTACCTGAATAACATTAGCACCAGTTCAACCGTCTACCTTCCCTCCACTATGTCCACGACCACACACACACACACACACACACACACACACACACACACACACACACACACACACACACACACACACACACACACACACACACACACACACACACACACACACACACACACACACACACTACCTGGGACTGGTTCCCGCTGGGAGTGTAGGTCCGGCCTCCCCGGTATTCCTCGGCTCCCCCTCCCCAGCCCGAGCTGCAGAATCCTGGGGGGTCCGACGCCACGACTTCCCCCTGGAGACCAAGACTCCCCAGGCTCTCCCCCTGCACCTCACCCCCAGAGCCCACAGCTGGACACACACACACACACACACACACACACACACACACACACACACACACACACACACACACACACACACACACACACACACACACACACACACACACACACACACACACACACACGCATAGGAGGGAGGAGGGAAAGCGTAATTCACAATGAAAAGAAGATACTGTGATTTTAAAAGCAACTGGACGTCAAGAAGAGAGGCTTTGAGATTCATGTTGGACCTAAACTTTGAGAGCAGAAGTTCCCCAAGCTGAGTTAGAATGGACGTTATGAAACATTCCATAACATACTGGTTCTAAGAGATTGCATAGATTATAACCATTTTCACATTTTTAAACACATCTATCTATCTCACTATCTACCTATCTATCTATCTATCTATCTATCTATATACAGCATCTATCTATCCATCCATCCATCCATCCATCCATCTATCTCCCTATCTATACATCCATCTATTTATTTAGCCAAGTGGGAGATGGACAGTGTAGGAAGTTAAATATAGCATTTGGACTTGATGGCTCAAGGACACGCACACCTCAGAGTGTGTTGGTGTTTTGAGAGGACAGCTGAGGAATGCTGTGTGTGTGTGTGTGTGTGTGTGTGTGTGTGTGTGTGTGTATGCGTGCATATGTGTGTTTGTGGGCAGGGGGTCAGTGTTATGACAATATGGCGGTGACCCTGCGGAGGAGCAACCACTCAGCACCGAGGTGTTAATTTGAGCCCCTCGCAGACAGAAAGCCTGAAAAATGTTAATGGCGGAGGTGCTAATGCGAGTGGGGGGGGGGTTCCCGCACACACACGAATACACACAGACACACACACACAGACACACACACACACACAACTTGGGGTTCCTGCAAACATGTCTAATAATAGAAAGTCCTACAATACACTATATGGATTAGTATGCAAATCATTGTGTGTGGGTCTTTTGCATGCATGTATTTGGGTGATAGGTGTGTGTGTGTGGGGGATGGGGTCGAGGGTCTTAATCCCATCATGCGACGAAGGAATGACTCCATCTCTCTAATGCCCTGGTTATACCTTCGTGCGCCCCACCCGCGCAGAGAGCGCTGGCACATTCTCCGTTGCAGTATTCTCAGAAACCACGGGTGGCAATAGAGAGAAAGTACCTTGTGAGGCGGGAAGTAGTGAACGAAGAAGAGCGTGAAACGGCAAACAGAATACGGGCTTGTGCTGAGGAGGAATTGCTGTTTGTGGTGGTTGAAACGACAAAATCTTCGAAAAGGAGAAAACTAGCTGGTCTGTTGGGCCGTTCCATGCAGGGACAGGAGGAGGGGGTGGAAGTTATCAGTAGTGGGAACTCACTGTGGAACGGAGTCACAATGTGGAATGAGTCTCCCTCATTGCAAGTTTCTCTAAAAAGAAACTGCAGTCATCAGATCAGATGTTCACACTACTCAACTTTCTGTCTTGTGATTGGGGATCTTGCAGTTTTGTTGTTCCACACTTCATTACGGTTTTTGCACAAAAAATGAGCGGGTTTACCCGGGTTTGGTGTCTATTGCAGGGTCATTTGAGCCGGGACTGAAACCCTGGGATGTTCCTTTCCCACTGATGAAAAATGCCGGATGTTAGTGGGTGTCACCGGGTTTTCATTGCAGTGGGAAAGGGGTACATGACTGATCGGCGACAGGGGATCACAAATTAGAAGATCTTTCACCAGAAGGAATCCCCGACGAGTCCGCGAGAAGTGACACTGGACATGACGAGCCCATGCGTGGGACAAGATTATTTAGTTTTATCACATTTTTCTTAGATTAGATGTTAGATTTTTAAATTTGATTTCACCTCCCTTCTCCCCATCTCTCCTTCTGGACCGCCCGAACCCACCCCTCACTCCGTGTCTGCTCTCATTGGCTGGAGCTCGTTGCGTCACTACCGACTCGATCCCGACGCGACCAGATATTAAAGCTGTTCGATATCCCGCCAGCCTCCGCGAGCGCTCAGCATGGTGCGGTTGTGAGCAGTTCACGCCACACGCTCGTCGCTCATGGAGCGCGCTATGATTTGCCTCCGATCCGGGGCTTTGCTCTGCGATCTCCAAAAAAACGGTCGACGAGCGGAAAATCAGCCCAGCATGACGTAGTCTGAACTCGGCATTAGTCAAAATCGTACACTTCTAAATTTAGTTAGTGAGGGATTATACATTCGATTTGACATGGTCGAAACCCTACATATGATAGTAATAATTATTATTATAATAATTATTTATAATAATAATAATAATGTATGAATATAAAAATAATAACTTATACAATAATGAATATAAAAATATATTAAAACAATAAAACAATTGTAAAAATAGTCAAATAAACATAAATAATAATCATATAAACAAATATAAAAAAACAACATAACAATAAATCAAAGAAAAAATAGCAAAAAGCTAAATAAACAAACCAAAAACAATTATTAGATGAGACCAGACAATGAATTGAGGTTGCATTGTGTATTTTTCTTGGCTTTAGAACGAAGTGAAATGTACACGGCACAATGTAATATATTCAAGGAAGTAATAAAAGAAAGTTTGTGTTTGGATAGTAAATATAATTAAAGTGTGTTATTCCTTCAGTCCCTTTTGAAACAGGATCCGGTCATTCTGGAAGGCCGGTTAGTCCGAAGTTTGGGTGTTGAACCATGCAAAAACATATTGGATATAAACTCCACCTCCCTCCGCTTCCATTCACTCCCTCCTCGTATTAACCTGAACATTCCTGCAGCCACAACCTGTAATTACACATTACTCCTTCTGCTTAAGCTGCCAAATGCAAAGGAAATGACTCAATGACTCTAAAAATCAAATGACCATTTCGATGTCAGAACAGGCCTGACATTCGAATGAATTTCCAAAATCCATGCTTGATCTTCAAGGTGGATGGAGCACAGCGCAAAAACTTCATGACTTATCCTGTGCAAAGAATCGCATTCTGTGGATTCTGTATCTTTGGCTAGTTTTGTTTTTCATTTGACTATTTTTGCATATTTGGCTTTTTTACATGTCTATTTTGGTTTGGTTCTGGAGCGGCGCTGGCTCCTGGTGTGGTTGGTATGCACAGACAGGAATCAGACGGAAAACTCCGCCTGAGGGAACACTCGTTCCTCGGCTGGAAATTCCTCCGCCCTCCCTGTTTTCATGCCTCCGGGCGAGCACAGGTACATGCTGGAGAGCGGGATCTCTCTCTCTCTCTCTCTCTCTCTCTCTCTCTCTCTCTCTCTCTCTCTCTCTCTCTCTCTCTCTCTCTCTCTCTCTCTCTCTCTCTCTCTCTCTCTCTCTCTCTGACCGTCAGGGGTCCCGAGCAAAATTACTTCAAATTGACTGTTCTGATCCCGTTATCCCCGTATCTAGTATACTGTATAGACTGGTATGGAAGTTTGGACGCAAATCATCTCAGATTGGGGTCCCTGAGACCAAATTATCCCTCCAGTGGTGCGGAGGGAGATGATAATGTTGGTGACAGCTGCTGATCCTGGATAAGATAAGTTGCCGCATGCCAACAAGTCCGGACGGCGCTCCGCTACACCAGAAAAACTCTGGAAAACATCTGAAAACCTGGCAACGAGCAACCCTGCAATTTCATCCACCAGGTGAGGGGTGTTTTTTGCTTTGAGACAAAACAATCTGCTGTGAAAGAAAGGAAAGCCAGATGCTGCAATCTGAATAACATACGGCTGTTACGCTGAGTGACAGTAGTCACTATGGTTCAATTACACATCATCATAAGAGTTTGTTATAATATTTTGTATTTACTGTATATTGATTAATAAAGGTCTTCCACCACCACTTTGTCTGACTAGGGCGTTCACAATCATTAAATATACAAATAATTGTGAATCCAAGTGTAATTTTTGTTGATTTTATGGCAGCATTCTATATATTATCATATATATATTGGCATTAAATAAAATTTGTATTCATTGCAAATTGAAAATAACTTGGTAAATAAAAACGATTTATTGGCACTGAAGATTAGAACATAAATATTTGATTAGTCAATTTTCCTCAACCAAACTGATGGAAACCTACATTCTATTACTCACAAATTTTCTAAAATTGGTTTAAAATTCTCCTCAAATTTTGGATGGAAACACAGGATTGCGGAATCGAACGACTTCACATAGAGGTCACAACCTGCTCAAATAATTGCGATCAGTTGATTATGTAACAATTGCGACGGCTCCATGTCTGACAACACTTCCCAATCATCATAAAACTTCCCAATCACAACACACCCAGAACACACCACCACCACCACTACCTCCACCACAGCCGGACTGCATCTCTTACCTGTCTGCTGTGCTGCGTTCTGCAGGAAGGTGGTGCTGTTATTGTTGTTGAGTCTGTGATTGACGCTGTTGGGGCATTTCGTGGCCGAGCCGTTGACGTGCGCGGCACCGTTCCTCTTGACGGAGCCGGGGCGCGTCGACACCGGCACGAAGGTGGGGTCCAGGTCCATGATCAGCTGGTTGAGCTGGTCGATGGAGTTGTCGATGTCCACCGTCAGGGACTTAAACTCCTCGTCCCGCCTGTTGTTGTTGTTGTTGTTCGTTGTGTGCTGCTCGTGCTGCAGCGGCGTCATGGCGGCAGACATCCTTGGGGTTTCCACGGCGTTCAGGGAAGTGGGCGGGTCTGGCTTGGGTGGACTTGTCCCCGGCTTGTTCCCGGGGTACCTCTCGGCATCGCCACTGTCCTCAGCCATGTAGACGAACTGCTGCGCCGCCACCATCTGCTGCTGGCGGACCCAGGAGTGGGTGGAGTAGCTCCCCTGGCGGTACAGCTGCTGCTTGGCCATGGAGGCGTTGCTAGGGGCGGAGGAGGCCACCGAGTTACTCCGTGGACCCAGGCCGCCCCTCCTGGTCTCTGCGTACATTCTCTCATAGTCCTCTATGACCGCTGGGGCAGGGTGGTGGTGGTGGTGGAGCTGGGTCTGCTGATGCTGCTCCTCCCCTCCAGGACTCCCGAAACCGTCGGACAGCAGGGAGTTCTGGCTGCTCTTGTGACAGGAGGACGACAGGGTCCCCAGGCTGTCCACGCTGTGCAGATCGTGGCCCGTCATCACCTCATCGTCCAGGATGTCCGTCTCTCTCTCCCGGGGGAGCCGGGGGTCTCCGTTGAGGCGCACTTGGGTGGGGACCGGCTGCTGGACGCCCACCCCGGGGCCCTGGTCGTCCATCATCTCCTCCGCGGAGGGGTCGTCGAGGCCGAAGCCGCTCAGTAGGCGCTTCAGCTGGGCCTTCTCCTGTCGGCTAGGGCCCTGGTTCGTCCTGATGGTGCTGGTACTGGAGGCGGAGGTGGTGGTGGTGGCGATAGGTGCTGGCTTGTCGGTCCACAGGGAAGTGCTGGACAGGCCCGAGTCGCTGCTGGCGGAAAGGGCGTGGTCGCTGTGGTCCGGACTGGAGGTTGCGGAGGTGGTGCGGGCCCCTCGGCCCAGCGTGGCCCCTACTCCGCTGGGGCTCTTCTTGTTTGCTGCCGGTGCTGCTTTGTCCTGGTTTATGCCCAGAGAGCGCGGCACTGCAACAGAAACAGATGCAGCGCTTCATACAGTCAGCTGCTATGGGCTCTCACACACACACAGACACAGGGACACGCAATACACACCACCTCTACACGGACACACACTGGACACACAACCTTTACAGGGACACGCACAAACCACTACCAGGACACACAGTTCTATGTTAACAGACAGGTAGTGCATGTTAGCTAGACTCCATCAAGACTCCATCATACAGAATTAATAAAGCCAAGAAACGACAAATAGTTCATATACAGAACCGGAGAAACACACAAATGGACACATTTACAATGGACAACCTAATTTAAACCAACTTTGTTGACATACAGAACATATAATGCAAACAATACACAAACCAAATACAAAGTTTCTCCAAAGTGTCCTAACTTATTTAAATTATTTGTCCATTCTTATCAGTGTTCCGCACCAAATATTTATTCATGGGCCAAAATAGCCCCTAGCCAAACAGCCTCTCGGTCTGAGACAGGGGTGTATTGCAGCAAAGGTGTTCCTGGTGCACAGATTATATAAGAGGTGTTTAGCGCCATCCCAACGATGCTCTGCCAGTTTAGCCGGCTGTGAATGTGGGGAGTCTGACCTTTGCATTCCTCACCCTGCTGTGATTAAGCCCCCATAGCGCCTCCTCCTTGCCCCTTGACCCCCCCAGAATATGTCCAAACAACCTCCTCAATCCCCTAGAAATAAAACACAAATTGCAAAAAGATCAACGCCAGCGGGCTTGGGCAAATCCGCCGCTGCTCAAAAGAAGACCTTGGCGCTAGGAGTCCAAATCCATGCAACGAGTCGTCCCACTCGCCCCAGGCCTCGAGGACGGCAGGGACATTTTCATAATGCCTCCTTCTATCCGCTTTTCACCGTGCTAAGTACTTGCCTTTCAGTCAAGCCATGACCGGGAGATCCGAATACCAGACATGCATAATAAAAGCTCCCCTCCTCCTCGTCCTGCTCTCTAGCAGATCCTGTGTTGGGGGCCTCCTCCCCCTCTGCTCACAGAGCCACGGCTGACTAGAAGAACTCACATCGGGACCCCTAGGCCTGCAAAGGGTGAACGATCCAGGCCGGGTCTCCAGAGCGTGGCCCGGACGGACAAATCCCCTCTTATGAGGCGACACCGCTCCGAGGTGACACCGCCTCTCAAGACTGATGCCCCCCCTCCTCGTCCTCAGGTTCCGGTTTTCCCCTCACTCTCTTTTTCCTTCCTCTTCCCCTCCCCCGATCAATTGCTCCCATCCTCGCGACACCCCTGCCCACCCGTCCCGTCTCCCTGAAGAAGTGAAAAGGAATGCAGCCCGCCTCGGCTCTTACCTTCGCTATACCTCTCCCAGGTGAGCGCATGGGGCCGCCGCCGCCGTGTCCGGAGAAATTCCAAAAGCACGGAAGGGGGAGGAAGAGGATGGAGATGGCGGGGGGGAGGGGGAGGCCCGGAAGTGAGGTCCCGGGAAGACGGGCATGTTCTCCAGAACCGGTCTTGGTCACAGCAAGCCGAAAATAGTTTGGGAGTTCAAGTGAGTTGGCCCTGCTTTTCTTGCTCTCCCTCGGCACTGAAGGTGAGAGTGTTTGCACTCCACACAAGGGGACGGGGGGGCGGGGGGGGGGGACGGGGGGGGGGGGGCCTTGAGTTCACCAAATATGGGCAGAGGAATGTAAACAAGCGGGGCGGGGCTTACAGGCCTGGGGGCGGGGCTTAGAGTCAAGCTGTAACCCGAACCCCCTTGGCCCCCATCGAGGGGGGGGGCGAGAGAGAGGGAGAGAGGGAAGGAGAAGAAAGGAGAGGGAAAGAAAAGAGTGAGGGAGTGAGGACCAGAAGATGAAAACAACATTCCTGGAGCTGCGGCGTCTTTGACACTGTAAAAAGACACTTTTTAATTAGAGCGTGCCCTGCCTTCTACGCCAAGCTGGAGGCCATTTTGTGCAGCGGCGGCTGGCCAGGTTGTTTCTCTCTGGCTTTTTTGGCGCATTGTAAAACGACATGCCTGCCGTGCTTATGCATAACACTGCCAGAACAGATGTGCCCTGCCCTCAATTATGGGCTGCAACAACTGTTTCAACCGGGGATCATTTTTGTTGTCTATCGGAAGCACCCGGGCTCGATCCCAAACTCCGATCCACATCCAAGGAGGGGTTTGCCGGTTTATCCGGCCCGACTACCCTTGATATGCACCTGAGGTCACGTTTCAGCAACGCATGTCAATCATGAGTGACCAATATCCCCAATATCTCCCAATCCATGTTCTGATATCGCACTGGGAAACTGTGCCTTGTAATTACCATCTTCCCTACCCCAGTCATTACGGTCCACTCCGACATCTCCCAAGGGCAAGGCATAGTAGGGACAGGAGCTTCCAGATCATTACCACGCTTATTTCCCTCAGCTCTGGATTTGATATCTGTATACAGTACATATACTTCCTCTGGGACCACCACCACCCACGCCCGGGAAAACATACATTCCTTAATAATCCAGCTGACTGACTGTACACGGGGGCCACAGCCACCGCTATGACAGTTGGTCAAAACCGTCACGATGAAGCAGGTCAACACAGGGTGACAGGAGCGACTTTAAAGGTGTGATCCGAGATGTCTTTATGGTCCTAACCCAAATATCTTAACATGAATGACACCCATTCAACGTTCGCCGTATGTTGCAGAGGGAGAGGATTTAAACCAAGGGGTGTCAAACTCATTTTCGGGTAAGGGCTGGATTGGCTGGTCCACGTGGGCCGGATTACTTTGTTGTTAAATCGTGATTCGAGGTCCTTGGAGGTGTGACTGGGGGGTCTTTTTTGGGATAATACATTTGGAATAAAGCTCATGAAATAACTTTTTTTCTCCCCCAAACCCGCTCTCATGTACCTACTATTACAAGTGTTTCATTCCATGATTTTTGTTTCATTTTATGATCAAGATTGACCCTTATATCCTCAGTCCTCAACTAAACTGCAATTGATTCAATTTTTTCATTATAGAAAATATATTTATTTTGAAAAAAAAAAAAAAAAAAAAAAAAAGTTAAATAAATAAATACTTTTTTTTGTAAAAAAATGTGGAATTGTATATATTTTAAATTTGTAGAAAATTATGTAAATAAAAATCCTATATGTACTGTATTTGCACGTTTTTTTTCTTCCCTAAGTCATCTCACGGGAATTTGGACCCTCTGTGGCCCGCAGGCTGCATCTTTGACACCCCTTTAATTAAACAGTCAACAGAACAAGTCCAAAACAATCTAAATTCCTATTCACACGTTGAGATATGGACATATTTGTCTTTGGGAAAAGCCTTTTGAAGTGGACTGGTAAGTAGATGCAGAATTCCAACTCTTCCTCCCTTCATTTTCGTGTTTACACGAGAAAAGCAGCCAGGAAACCATCCCACATGAAGGCCCTTGCATTGAAACACATTTTATGTCTGTTCCTTTGTTTTCCTTTCATGGATATATATCGTTTTTACTATTCTAAGTGTTACTCCTTTATTATAAAACTCAACATTGATGTGTGGCGGTATTTACAATAAAATTTAATCACACACACACACACACACACACACACACACACACACACACACACACACACACACACACACACACACACACACACACACACACACACACACACACACACACACACACACACACACACACACACACACACACACACACACTTTCATTCTGATCTCGCTGAACTGGCTTTATAAAAACTGGACTGGGAAAGGGTGGATCTGGCCTTTAATGCCGCCACCACCACGTCGTCCTATTCTGGGAGGTTGTTGTGAATTCCGTGGTCGAGCAAAGAGATTTGGGAGAGAGAGCGACGACCGCAGCTCTAAGGCTGGGACGCCCTGACACGGTGACTGGCTTTGTGTGTCTGTGTGTGTGTCTGTTTATGTTTGTTTGAATGTCAGTGTGTGTCTATATGCGGTTATATGTGTGTTAATGTGCGTTGGCGCCAATATAAATGCATGGGAAAGAGAAGGTTTATATGTGTGTGTGTGTGTGTGTGCACGTTTTTCTGTGTGTGTGTGTGTGTGTGTGTGTGTGTGTGTGTGTGTGTGTGTGTGTGTGTGTGTGTGTGTGTGTATGTTCGAACAGTAAAATGTCCCATACACCGGACTGGCAATAACAGATATAACAGACATATTATAGACATATTATAGCTGTCAGTTATTTCTGAGTAATACCCACTGTGTGTTAACAACGACTGTAAACGTCTCCACTTCTCCGCTTGGATTCACATCCCTCGTTTCCCCGCCTCTTACATGCTAATGCTGACATTGGCTCGTGGGGACATCTTGTGATCCTTTGTAGCGATACAAGATCCTGATCCGTGTTGGGGGTTTGCGATAACGACCGGCTGGCAGCACGTTATCCCTCACATAACTGCCCTAGTACACTACATCATATTAATGTTTTGTCATTTATTAAGCGATGAGGAGCGGTCAGTACCTTCCCCGTCGCAGAGGTTCTGGTAGGAGTCCCAGCGGGTCAGAGGATCTGCTGTGCTGTAGTCCACAACCACCTCTGCTCCATTGTGCCACCTGTCTGCACCTGGACACACATTATTGAAAAGAGCTATCAAGGCAATTTATTGTTGGGTGATGTGAAGTTATTCATTATATACATATAGTATATAAATACATATATAAAAAATACATCATAAAGAAATAATGGTATAAATAATATATGTAAAATTATATAAAAATGAAAAAATATATAGAATTTATATATATAATTATAAAAATATGTTATATATATATATATATATATATATATATATATATATATATATATATATATATATATATATATATAACATAATTATGTTAATATTAATATAATTAATTCATATACATCGCGTACCAAATTATTATGCAAATTATATTTTTCTCTGATTTCCCTAAATAGTTGATGCAAATGACAGCCAGTATAATTTTCAAGTCATTAACCGTTAGGGTATAATTCGAATGTTATTGACCAAACCTCCCAATGATAACAGTATTTTTTTCAAAAATAAAAAACTCAAAACGCACTGTTCCAAATTATTTTGCACAACAGAGTTTCAAAACATCTTATAGGTTGTAAAGAACTGAAAATGGTAATTTATTGAATTTGCAGCATTAGGAGGTCATATTTACTAAAATCAAAAGGTATTTCAATCAAAAACATTTTAATAGGCCAAGTTACATTTTAACATAGGACCCCATATCACCTTCACATTTCTTGCATCCATTGAACTTGGGAGTTTTTGGAGAGTTTCTGCTTGAAATTCTTTGCAGAATGTCAGAATAGCCTCCCAGAGCTGCTGTTTTGATGCAAACTGCCTCCCACCCTCACAGATCTTTTGCTTGAGGATGCTCCAAAGGTTCTCAATAGGGTTGAGGTCAGGGGAGGATGGGGGCCACACCATGAGTTTCTCTCCTTTTATGCCCATAGCAGCCAATGACACAATGGTATTCTTTGCAGCATGAGATGGTGCATTGTCAGGCATGAAGATGATTTTGCTACGGAAAGCATGGTTCTTCTTTTTGCACCACGGAAGAAAGTGGTCAGTCGGAAACTCTATACTTTGCCGAGGTCATTTGCACACCTTCAGGGACCCTAAAGGGGCCTACCAGCTCTCTCCCCATGATTCCGGCCCAAAACATGACTCCGCCACCTCCTTGCTGACGTGGCAGCCTTGTTGGGACATGGTGGCCATCCACCAACCATCCACTTCTCCATCCATCTGGACCATCCAGGGTTGCACGGCACTCATCAGTAAACAAGACTGTTTGAAAATGAGTCTTCATGTATTTCTGGGTCCACTGCAACCGTTTCTGCTTGTGAGCATTGGTTAGGGGTGGCCAAATAGTAGGTTTATGCACAACTGCAAGCCTCTGGAGGGTCCTTCACCTTGAGGTTCACAGGACTCCAGAGGCACCAGCAGTTTCAAATACCTGTTTGCTGCTTGTAACGGTATTTTAGAAGCTGCTCTCTTAATCCCATGAATTTGTCTGGAAGAAACCTTCCTCATTATGCCTTTATCTGCACAAACCCATCTGTGCCCTGAATCAGCCCCAAATCTCTTCACAGTACGATGATCACGCTGAAGTTTTCGTGAAATATCTAATGTTTTCATACCCTGACCAAGGCATTGCACTATTTGACACTTTTCGGCAGCAGAGAGATGCTTTTTCTTTCCCATATGGCTTGAAACCTGTGGCCTGCTTAATAATGTGGAACGTCCTTCTTAAGTAGTTTTCCTTGAATTGAGCTCACCTGGCAAACTAATTATCACAGGTGTCTGAGATTGATTTCAGTGATCCAAAGAGCCCTGAGACACAATACCATGAGTATTAAATGTTTATGACACTTAAATCCAATTTGGATAATAATTTGGAACGCGGTGTATATAGTTACTGTATATATGGGTTTTCTACTTACATGATATACTGGCATTTTTTTTTTCATCACACTGATGGGTTAGGTATAATATGACATTTGACCTAAACTAAAACTCCCTTAAAATAAATGTTTATATTTATAATCTTAGTACCATTTTACACTACAAGACTGTGAAACATGATGATGTCTTTTGTCGTTATACGTATATGTCATTTTAATGAATTTCAATTTTCTTTTTTATCTCTTTTTTGGACCTTTTTAATTTCTTCACTTAATCTATACGTAATATATATTAATTTCATCGTGATACATTACCACTATCACAACAACTACCCCAGAGCCCCGAGAATCTCCTATAACCCAGCTGTGAGAAATGACTGTTAATCCAGATGTAATGTACAAAACCAAAACTTTCATTCTGCTGTTGGGGGTAAAGGAATGTGGAGCAGATAAACACAAGCGTAAATACATAGAACACATGTGTACACACACACACACACACACACACACACACACACACACACACACACACACACACACACACACACACCACGCTGGGCTCCTCCAGCCCTCTGTCACCACACACTTCACACTACGCTTCCCCTCCACAGCATTCCACATCCTCCTCTCGGCGGGGGAGGCAACCACAGAACAGGAGGAGGAAGAAGAAGAAACATCCCCATCATGTTTTCAAACTCCCCCTCTCTCCCCCCCAAAATACCTGGGATCTTCTCCGGGCCTTCCGAAAACACCAGCTCCACTTTCCCATAATCTGGGAATCTGGGATCTGCAAAGTCAACACAAAGGAATGGAATGAGTGTGGACTGGAGAACGGCTGCGACCGGGATTTTTGTCCCGAAAAACAAACCAGATACATTACAAGTTTGGGATAAAAGATTACTGGGTCTCAGAGTTCCACATCTATATTGAGTCCAGACTGTGTCTCGGACGGCCTTTCGCAAACCTTTTTCTACCACGGCACTCTTCTGTTAATCCTGTTAACTGCGCAAAACATAGAACAGGGCTTATAATAGCCTCGCAAGACTCGCAAACGATTCGTTCGTAATGAACAAATCGTTTAAATGACTCAAAGGTCTGGAGTCACTCTGGCGAACGTGGGAATCTTCGACTCACAACCTGAAAATAATTACTGAGGACTACATTTATTACGGCAATAATTCATAATGAATATGACCGATTTACACTTTCACAATATATGGCTCTGGAGTCGGGAGTCACTCCGGCATCGTCCGTTCGTGACCAGGTCACTGCAGCCAGGCACACTGTTACACGGTTTTTCTGAGGTGTTTGGAAATAATTCCTATTGGGGCTGATCAACACTTCCACAGTCCACCAATCCAAATCATTTTGACAGAATAAAATGATTCTTCTGAGAATTCCACTCTCAACTGACGAACCGGCGCGTCTGACTCTCGTTCATGATTCAGGAAGTCTTCCCTCGCTCACCGTGCGTTACACCAACAGAACCAAATGAACCAAGAGTCGGAAAAATCAAACGGCTCTTCTTTCACCGGGTGACTCGTCCAGAACCGAATCTCAAGTCTAAAGAGTCTAAACTTTCATCGCTATTAATACTTTAATACGTTCCCTACTGACGTGAAACTTGATCTTGTTCCGATGAACACCGAGCTGCTATTCTGGAACTGACGAATCTGAATAACTTGTGCAGCCTTGCAATTTAGATCTTGCGACACAAGAGCTTAATTTCCATCATTTTTATGTGTTTTAAGTGGAATTTGAAACATTTTCACGGCACACGTTGAAAAAAGAACACCGTCCCTGCAGAGCACTGGGCTGTTGACGGGACGGCACGTTGGGACCTGTCCTCTCACTTTGAGGGTAATTCCAAATGTCTTGCACCTTTGTTGGCGGCCTCCATGTCGTCCTTGTCGAACATCAGACGGTAGCCCTGCACTGCTCCCGTGTGGAACTGCAGCCGGAACACCACCTCACGCTCCGACGCCACCTCGCTTCTGTGGTAGCACTTGATCTAAAAAACAGGAAAAGGGGTGGATTAATAATAATGATAATAATAATAATAATAAATGGGTCTGTGACTAAATTATAGTAAAATTTCCCTTTCAAAGTAGAGTCCTTCCTTTACCATGATGTCTCCCTTGAGGAGCTGAGCCGGTTCCAGGGTGATGCATAACCGGTCTCTGTGGCCCGGACCAATGTGACTAAAAGAGAATTATACGAATAAGAATCAGGTTATTTGGCCATTTGGTACATTTTCACATTTTACAAGGAATTTTATATAAAAAAAGTTTTACTGCCTGAAGAAATAAGATATGCTCGTAATGGCTGTGGGTATCAATATAAATATAGCTGGGATATTTCTATACAGGATGAATATGAATGTATACAATAGTATGGACATGTATAACAACGGAGGCTAAGTTCTTACAATGTTATAAGTAAATAATTACTGTGTTATTACTAAATCATTACAGTGTTATTATAAAATTATTTCACGGCTATTACTAAATCATTACAATGTTTTTACAAAATTATTGCAATGTTATTATTACAATGTTATCACTAAATTATTACAATGTTATTACTAAATTATTACAATATTTACAAATCTGAAGATTCAAGTTTTACAAAAATGAAAGACAGCATAAAAATGTTATGTCATATGATCTTGTCTGCTGCTTTAATAATAACAATAATAATCCAAATAGTAATCCACAACATGGGTTATTGGTGGTTTTTCCTTTGGAACCTACTTACTAGACGCCGGAAGAATACACCGCCTGCATTCCCTGGTAGACCTTGAGGAAGGGACGACACACTGGAAGAAACAAAACATTTTCATTTGACTTCATTACATCGTGTACTCTGACCATTTCCCAGTGATTGAATAATCGTCATTGATTATACTGGGAGTATGGAGAAAGATTATATCTATATCTGAAAAATATAATATTATTATAATGATATCTCTTTTCGTAATGCCTGACGTCTCGCTAACGGCCTTAACAAGTCTGTATTATGTAATAAGTCTGTGCGACATATTGTAATTAAACACTGTAATAAAATTGAAGATGCTGTAATAACTTAGTTATAACATACATATGCACTTCCATGC
The DNA here is from genome assembly GCF_960531495.2 of Zeus faber. Taxonomy (NCBI): domain Eukaryota; kingdom Metazoa; phylum Chordata; class Actinopteri; order Zeiformes; family Zeidae; genus Zeus; species Zeus faber. The sequence continues at coordinate 14,984,423 of NC_137196.1, read as the reverse complement.
CCATATTATTGTATAAATTTTGTATAAATGTATTGATATTTGTTATTATTTTTATATTTTATACCTACGGCCCATACTACCAAAGACAAATTAGCATTAGAATTTTGGATATTCTGAATATTTGTTCGTTAAATTTTTTTTATTTAGCTATTTTTGTATATTTGGGGCAATCGTTTTTTCTTTTGTTTCCCTTTTTTCACACTATTAAGCTTTTATTTGTGCTAATTATCTGTATGGATATGTATTATGCGCATGAAAATGTACGTGGACCGGAAAAACAGATCCTGATTCAGATTCTGTAATTAACACTCCAATTGTACTGTTGACTTGACGCCTAACGGACGAGCTTGTGTGTGTGTTCTCAAGGAAAAACATTTTTAGTTTCGCAAAAAATGATACACAGACCGACGCTGGCTCGGCAAAACGAGCGAAAGCACCAATTTATAGCGGGAGAAAAACATGGGTGTGGATTCCCCTGGGCTTTACGGGGAGACCATAAAGTGGAACTCTGGAGTTCTGTTTATGTAATTGAGAGTGTGTGTGTGTGTGTGTGTGTGTGTGTGTGTGTGTGTGTGTGTGTGTGTGTGTGTGTGTGTGTGTGTCTGCATTTCAGCAGGGAGCGAGAGAGAGAGAGAGAGAGAGAGAGAGAGAGAGAGAGGGTGAGGGAGGTTGTGTTTACATGTATGTATGTCGAAATAAATAAAAAAAAATTCATGAAGTTAGGGTACGGGGTGTCTTCAAAGCTCCACTTTACACGCAGCAGATAAGCCTGCATTTGTTTTATTGCCGGGACTCTGATGCGGTTTCGTCTAGAATTTAACACCCTTTCTTCAATTTCTTTTATTGCCGTTCTAAATGTTCCTTTTGCAGCGGCGAACAATTAAAGAAAAAGTCTCACCTCCGGCGGCGTCGAAGTTTGGAAGCCCGTGGAGAACGATGCCGTGCAGGAACAAGGGCGACGCGTTGATCTTCATGGAGCCGCTCAGCAGGCTGTTGAGGATCCACACGTACCTGAAACGCAGCGTATAAATATACATATTAACAAGGATTTAAAACAACTAGAAACATCTGAGAAAATAACTGATGATCTGAGGAGTGAGGACTGCACTGGAGTTTTAATCTGAAAAACATTCCTTTGTTGTTGTATATGAGGTTCCAATACATGGAGGGCTAAATGGGTTTGGATTATAATTTTATATATTTTGTTAGTTATTAGGGGTCCAGCCCCATTGTTATTGCTGCAATGTTTTTATCTCTAATTTTGGCGTTTTTCGGGCTAAAAGTATCTGAAACACGACAATTGCAGTACGCCACCCAAGGGCCCATGGTGGACGTTTCAGACGTCTTGTTGTTCGAGTTTGATCGATATTGATCTACATTTAGAGCAGAAATTAGTGAAAAACGATCATAATTTCACCGGAAGTAGAAGAATGTTGAGGCGATTTGATTCGTTTCAGGGGCGGGGCGCTTCGTGACATCATCATCCAAGGTTATATAGGTCCAAGCTTCGTCTCTCGGAACTCTATCGCCTCCGGCCACTTGCGTCACGTAGACAGACAACTTGAGCTGATGCTGCGTTTAAAGGAAACTCGGAAAACTGTAACTCTAGCTGCCTTTTACAAAACCCCGAAAACTATAATTGGTCACAGAAGGCGTCTTCATGCAGTACGGTAAGGACTTTTCTTTTGTGTCCGCACTGCATGATCTAGGAACTATTGTAATTGTTCAAACACCGTTCTTGAGGGATATTTAAACTGAACGACAGAAGAGGAACATTCAGTGACTTAAGTCCACGGTGATTGCTGCCTGCAGCTTGATTTTTAATTATTTGTATTATTGTATGTCATTACACTGAAAATATATTATTTTTACCTAGTTTTTATTTGAATATAACATATTTTAATTTTATTTTTTTATTTTATATTCTTATCTTATATTTGATCAATTTTACTTATTTGATATATATATTTTTTTATTTGAATTACTAATTTTATTTAAAAAAAAATCTCCTTGAATTACTATTCTTTGGACCATCCACATCCTCTCCCAGTCCTGCCTCTCCACCTGTCCAAAATTTGTCATATAATACAACACATTAAAGATTAGTATCTAAATCCAAAATCCTAGGGGGGGTGGGGACGCTTAAAGTGACACATCCAATACAAAACCCACTTTGTTTTGACTTTCCTGCGGAAAGCTGTGGCGATAGAGAGGCCTCGGTGTGAGTCACGGTGATTCAGAGTGATGCAGCGGTTTAGGATTACACCAGGTCACCATGGGATCCCATTCCTGGTTCTACCGGTAACAATGGCCAGACTATTAGTTTGTCCTTTTTTTGTCGGGGAGGTGGGGGGGGAACTGAAAAAAACAGCACAGAGCGTCTGTTGCATCGCTTCGGGCATAAGTGTGTGGGTGGATAGAGGCCATTTTTATACCTTTTATAGACAGTAAAAGCGTAGCATAAAATTCACTTTCTACAGGGTCTTTTGGATAGCTGTAGGTGGTGAGCATAGATGGCTTCTGAGTCCACGGGCCCTGGGGCCTTAGGAGCCATCACGCCTTACTGTAGTGACAACCCACGTGCCATGTAGAGAATTTTGGGGAGGAATTTGAATCGACATCCAGTGCCATGCTGTCCTCGGTCCAGGAAATGACCACTGGCCACGGGCCTCCATAGCATTCAGAGGGCTGTCCCCTGCTTCGCTTGTCCATAAGATTCATCGCTGTTTGTGAGGGGTCTGGCCCAATTTTTTGGAGCCCTGATCTATGGGCCCCTGGGCCAGGGACCAGTAGGCCCGTTCAGGGATCCATGCTTGTGTTGATGGTTTACCGTTTCTGGGAAGGGGTCATCAGCGCCGACACCTTGTCGTCGTAGTACTTCCTCATGGCGAAGCGGTCCAGTGCCTGGTCCGCACTTCAAGGGGAACAGGAAAAAGGGGAAACGGGTCAAACACTGAATGGAAATTACAAGTAAAGAGGATTTCTGCTGCTGATGTCGTATCTATTGAAATGAGAGGGAAAGTCAGGGACCAAAAACGAGGGATTCCAGCGGAGAGGAAGAACAATGGCGTCCTTGGGTCAACACGGAGGGGGAGCGGGGGACAGAGGGAGGACGGGGGGAGGCCAGAGGGAGGCCGGGGTGTGTACACAGCGCTGCCAATCCGACAAGCCCCAAAACCAACAAGGCCGCTGGGGCTCTCTTCCCCCCTCCAACTGGATTTGGTGTAAATCTGCAGCTTTGTTTCCTCTATCTCTTCCTGTACCTCCTTATCCACTGGCCCTTCACCTGACCGCCCCACCACCACCGGGGTTCGTGACCCTGCGACGGTTCTCATAGATATAACAGGTCCCAAAAACACGAGCTTGGCTGTTCCTAACTGGCAACCCACCGGCCGTAGGGTGGTGTGCAGAAGGGATCTGCATTGGCGCATAAGGCCAATTTCCATCGCCCACAGAAAGTCACTCCATGCATTTGCCGCCCTCCTCCACTGTAGGGGATTGGGAAAACACCATCCACCAACGTCCACCATCACCCCCAATCCAATCCAATCCAATCCAATCCCTCGATCCAATCCAATCCCATATAATGTTGTTTTTTACACCAATGAAAGGTGAGACAAATGCGGCTCCGGGGGCTGTTTTCTGTGAGTAACACATTCCGGTTGGATTCCTGTCACTGATGAATCACGGCAACCATAGCCGTGGTTACCCCCTTTGAATATGACTATACCAACTTTTCTCTGACTCACCGTCTGACTCAACTTGACCCCGAAATCTAAAGAGGACAAATGTTTTAGCGGCGGTTAAGGGCTGCGGTCGATGTAATAAGTCCGTTCCAAGGCGAAGGAATGGCTGCGGGTTGCTGATGCTGCCGCTGCTGGTGTAACGCTTTCAAGGACCGTAGCGGCGACAATTCGAGTCTTGCTCGTCACCACAAGGACTGTTTCCCCCCGAAAGATATGGGGAGAACCCACAAACATTTGTCAAAACGACTTGGTAGTGCTGCATTTTGTGTTCTTCAATTCTGTATGAAAAGGCGTCAAAGCTCTAACATGGAAACGACAGACACAAAGTACGGCACAATCGAGCAACTCGGCCAAAAATACGCTCAGCTTCAACTTCAACCAAGAATCCGCCGGCAAAGCGTAAACACAGGTTAAATAAAATAATCAGAAAAATAGAAAGAGTTACCTGGCGGATATGTCGGTGAAATGAACGAAGGATGAAATCACGACGCCGATTCGGCCCTTGCTGCCCTAGAGGGTGACAACCATTTGCCATGATCACCTTTGACAAATCTTAAGATAATAAAAGGGGTCATGGCGAGCTGGTTCAGGACATTTTGAGATACTTTCTATAGATTTTGGGTTCGCGTTCGAAGCACGACGCTCACCCTGCAGTGAATCACCACCACGTGCAGGGGGTCGGCGTTGAGCCAGCCCTCCATGGCCTTGCAGATGGTGCAGATCTTATCCAGAGGCGGGGCGTGGAGGTCCGGCCAGCCCGTGTCCAGGGTCTGAAAACACAGACCAGGCAGGGGACGTTAGAGGAGACGCGGCGTCGTCGATGTGTCGTCACCGCTGCGGCGTCTCGCACGACTGGATCGGTCGGACGGCGATGATCAGGAGACCCAACGCGATCAATTGATTTCCACAGGAACGTATTGATTCCTCTCTGTTCTTTTTCCGCTTTGACGCGCGACGATACCGTGGTCGTCCCGCTCGTTTATTAACTCGCATTGGTTTGACGTGGGCGGTGCTGCTCGTCGTGTGAATTTACCTTGGGGTTCATTTTGGACAGATCGTTTCGTTTCTCCGAAAGGTTGATCGTCTACAGAGGGAACAACAAAGAAGCAGCTTGTGAATAAACATGAAATCTGATAATGAATATCGAGAGGAAGTGATGGATGAGCTGATGAAGTGCAATAAACTGCACAGCAAGGAATATACTGTGCTGTCCCTTTAAAAGCAGTGGTTCTCAACTGGTGGTTCCTGGTCCATAACTGGGTCGCGGGTGCATTTCGAGTGGACCGTGGACATATATGTCCACTTTGACAATTCAGTGGTTTAGCTGTTATTTTCCTGATGTTCTTAATAGGCATCATTAGGCATTTTCTTGCTAATGCTGCATTTTGGAAGCTCATGAAATTAGTTATTGTTTTTATGGCTTTCCTTTTTTCATTGGGTTTTATCCCTTATTGCACTTGTCGGTAGCTCTGTGTTTTTACCATGCACACAACTGAAATAATGCCCCGCTCGTGACTAAAAGACCAAGGACCAATGTGGATCCTGAGCCTAGACCAGTTAAAAACCACCGATTTATAGCAAATCAATACCTTCATCTGTACTTTTTTTTTTTTTAAACACCTTGAATGTCACAACTGCCAACCCATGAACTGACAAGGCAGAGACATTTTAGCTGCAATTTTCCTGATGTTATCATCAAGGCCTCTTTGTATTTTAATGCTAAAACAGCAGTTTGGAAGCTACGGTAAATGAGTTGCTGTTGTTACAATGGCTTTTTCGATCTGCTTTAAACCACCGATTTGAAGCAGATCGACAGCGTCTGTTTTTCATACCTTCGGTTGACACAACTGGCAACCCCCCGAATAAACCCCGTCACTGACCAGGTAGTTGTCGGCGTGCTTGGACTTGAGCATCCTTGTCACATCTTTGAGGTTGTGGGCGTAGACCTCCTCGGAGCAGGCCCGGGGGAAGGACACGGCGATGATGCGCTCCGTCACGTAGGTCAGGTCCAGCTCGTATCCCTCCTCCATGGTCTCGTCGTCTGAAACGCACAAAGGGGTCAGAGCCGGCCCCCGGGAATTTTCTCACACTGCCCCGCTCACTCCTGTCAATATTTGGCGGTCAAAGTCCCCGGTGGCAGCCATTGTGTCTGAGATCTGCTTGGTTCCTTGTTGACACAGTCTTTACAGCCCTTAAACGTCAGGTTGTTAGGGTTATCGTATATTCAACCTTTTTTTTTCTATTTTGTACTTAATTTTTATGTTTGTTCTTTATTATTCTATATTATATCTTTATTATTTTGACTATTGTTTTTCTTGTTTCTGGTTCATTTTTTTAGGTTTATCATTGCTTTTGGCAAATTTTTAGGTTTATACTTGCTTATGGTTTGGTTATTGTTATTGTAATCGTATTGTTTTATTATTTATTTAATGTTTATTGTACATTCCCATTTTTTTAAAATCTTATAAATATTATTACTGTAGGTTTATTGCATATTGCAACTTTCCTTTTTCCATTTTTATTCAATTACTTTATTATTGCCTATTTTTTATGTGAGCTGCTGTGACATGTATACGATCTTTATATCCAACTCTACATCTATCTATCAATCTACCTATCTATCCACCCATCCATCCATTCATCCATCCATCCAGACAAGATGGATCTTGGATGGAACTCTTATCAAATTCTCAAAACTTGTCAGAGCAGAAGGGAGAGGAGCATCAAATCCAGTCTGAACCAGTCGTGTGCAAATCCCTGAGAGATGGCGTGTCGCTGTCCCTGTGACCTCGTGGCCGTGAACTTCCTGCTTTGGCCGACTGGAGAATGGACCCCCCTCACCCCCACACACCCCACCCCTCGATCCACCAGACCCACCCACCCAACACACACACACACACCCTAAAAAACAGGCACGCGCGCGCGCGCACACACACACACACACACACACACACACACACACACACACACACACACACACACACACACACACACACACACACACACACACACACACACACACACACACACACACACACACACACACACACACACACACTTATCTAGTCATCTGTGATCCCCCTGCAGCTGGAGAACAGAGATGACAAACACAATGTCCCACACGTCGCGATAATCAGTAGAAAATACTGCATGGGTTACTATTCCATGACCTGCAGATTCATTATAGTTGTTTGTTGCTGTATATACTACACGTGATACAACATTATACACTATAATACTATCACATGCTACAACATATAATTATTTATATGTATTTATTTATATGCTCCAACATATATGTATTTATTTCTATGCTACAATATTTATTTAATTATATGTATTGTTTACCATTAGGTTTATTGTACCTATGTATACCTATGTATCAAAGTTTATTGTTATTCTTTTTTGTGCTTATGGTTAATTTTATATTGAGAATTGTTATTGTTTCATTTTTTATGTTTAGCATTAGGACCTTGTATATTGCCAAAATTGTATTGTTCATTGCTTATTTTTATTGCAATTGTGGATTGTATTTTTTTTAAATTTACTGTATATTGGCAAAGCAAAGTGCAATTCAAGCTGAGGTGTATAAAGTCCATTTTTCAGCTTATTCTTTATTTGTATTTATTGCATATTTACATTTTCTTCTATCTATCTATCATCCGTCTATCTATAGAAGAGAGAAAAGGTCACGAATACAACCGTCCCCATAGAAACAATGTCCTCCGCGCCCGATTGTTTGTTGCAGTAGTTGTTAGCCATTAGAAAACAACATCTCGCCGAATCCCGGGGCCGAATGTGAACGTCAACTTAGCTGAAGGCTAACACTTTGAGGGGGGCGTGGGGGGTATAAAAACCAGGAGCTTAAACCAACCCTCAGAGCGGAATGAAAGGGACTATGTGTCCGAGGGGGTCACCGCTCGGGGACACAAGGGGTCTGGGGTGGGAGTGTCTGGGTGGGGCAAGGGTCATCAAAGATTGTTTGGAGCTAATAGCGGGGATTTAGTCCACCCCCACCCCCCCAGTCAAAAACCCCGGCTGCTAATGGGAAAGTAATGAACAGGTCTCACTGACAGGACACTGGGCGGACTCTGTTCCTACTGGGAGGGAGGGCAAGGTTTAAATTCGGAGGCAATAAAAAGTGAAGGAGGATTAAGAAAAAGAGAAAAATAAGTGAAGGAGGGTAATATAGCCAAAGGAAATTTAACAGTACACACTTCCTAGATTATTAAAGGGAATGTTAATAAAAAAAGGAATATGGAATAGAAAAGGGAATAAAATGAGGGTTAACCAACTTTAATTTACTGTAGGTGATCCAGACACACACCGGGGCTCGACAGTAACGGTTGCCCAGTTGGGCGATATCCAAAACTTTATATCGCGATGCAGCGCTGCCCAAATATCACGATAGACGCTATTATCGTCGTTGTCATCGACAATAAAAACACTCTATTTGTTTTCTTTGGAGAAACGGTGAACCTTTATGCCGGATCGCTTCATGCCACTCCAACTAGGAAGTTGCACCTGGGCATTCACCTGACATGCAGAAAGGATCTCCCGATCACCACGGCAACAGTGACGGGCACCAAGCAAGTGCAAGTGAAGAAATATAAATGAAGAGAAAAAAACAAAAATAAAAATAAAAATGTATCTATTTTGGGATTCTCAGCGTGAGAAATATGGGGTGTGGCGTGACAGTGTGAACTGGTTGATATAAAAATGATATAATACAATTTTAGTAATGCCAGTAATAACCTGATGGCGCAACTTTTTTACCGGACCGTTCGCGCTACCACGTCCAAATCCTCAATCTGCTTCCTCGCTGTTGCGCGCATACGTCCACATACGTCCACATACGTCCACATACGTCCACATACGTCCTCTTTGCGCACGCAAGTGAATGAGCTTTATCCACGCGCTCTGCTGCTCCGTCCCTCCGTCCGCTCCTCCATGGTCCCCCGGACGGAGGGCGATATTTAGATACTGTGAAAATATCACATATGCCGGCAAATATCGCAACATTCGACATTATCGAAAATCTGCCCAAACCTATTGGGGACATCGTCAAACATCTTGTGTGGTCTGGTTTACCTCTGCATGTTTAATATCCAACATGGAAAAAAAGCGATCCAGAGAGACACGGCCAACAGACCAAATGAGGGCTTGACAATAACAGTTGCCCAGATGCCCCGGGCAGCCAGATTTGGCACTTGTCAACCATCTAGTGCAGTCCGTCTCGTGTGGTTTCCAAAACAGAAACCGAAATGAGCGAGAATATCGGAATATGGAATACAAACCATTTTGTCAGTCTTGGCCACGCTTATAATGCAATAATTCCATGACACGCAACTATCTGTATAGAGGAGGACTGCCCTGTTAACCACTAAAAACCTCACAAATCGTCACCAACACATAGAGCTGTGCTTATTAATATGGCCTACCGATTGTTAGTGATGCAAGAATTCGTGATTTTGTTTAAATGACTTGGGAGTCATTCATTAATTCCGGCAAAAGAGCGGGCAAGCGAGTGAATCCTCGACTGACAAACTCAAAATGAATGAGGACTTAATTTAAGTGCAAGACGAACACAGGTCAATGCATTTGGTGTAATTCATATTGAATGAGACAGATTCACACTTTGCATTCCACCAAAATAAATCATTTTGACAGAATTAAATCATTCATGTGAGAATTCCATTCACAACTCGGGAGCCAAAACAACTCCCCTGACTCTCCTTCATCGATCACAGGAAGTCCTCCCTTGCTCACCGTGCGTTACCGCAACTGAACCAAACCAAACAAGAGTGGTAGAACTGAACAACTCTTCACTGAGTGACTCATCAAGAACCGAATCTCAAAAAAAAAAAAAAAAAAGAGTTCACTACTAATAGTTCTCACTTTCAGTTTTGGGGCTGTTAGTATTCTGGCTGGGGCTGATGAATTGCATCACTTAGTACAGCCTTGCCATTTTGATCTTGCAACACAAGAGCTGGTTTCCATAATTTACCTTTTAGAGTCGCACCTTTCATCACTATTAATAGATCTCAGCTTCAGTGTGAAACTTGCCGCTTGTTCTAATGAACACAGAGCTGCTATTCTGCTGGAACTGAATTATTGAATTAGTGCAGCCTTGCAATTTTGATCTTGCAACACAGGAGCTTGTTTCCATTATCACACCTGGCACAGTGAAACACAGTGCTCTTGGCAACCAACAGCTGGTTGGCACGGTTGCCAACTTGGCCGTTGGCATCAGGCCCTGCTGATATAACAATGTACTATCTAAAAGAAGTTCTTACATAGTAAACCACGGAGAGACAGTCCTGGCCTCCAGTAGATCCCTCCCCACTAAGACCTCCGAGTTCTGCCATAACTTAAGATGACCTGCCCCAGCACGCCGCCAAGGTAATCGCTCTTTAATTTGCAGCGGCTGCTTTTGTTTCTGTTTTTGAGCCATCCAGCGCTAGACTCCACGGACGCAGAAATATAAAAACAAGCAGAAATAAGCCCGGGACCTCAAAATCCCGAGCCCACCCATGGCAGTGAAGGAGGAGGTGGGGAAGAAGAGAGCGATTCCAAAGAAGACAAGAAAGAGAAGGGGTTGTCGGGGAACAAGCTGGGACAGGCAGCTGGGTCAGGATGTTTTGGGGATTAGGGCGTGTCTGGTTCCCTCAGATCAGCCCCTACAGGTAGCAGCCACACCAGGACATCCACATCATGTCTACTGAAATACATTCAAATGAAACTTAGTGATCTATAGGGTCCGTTTCTTTTGAATGCTCTACCTGCCCACATCAGAAATACCATTAACAAGAATGTTATTACATATTTAATCAATCAGATCAGCCAGATTACCGATCAAACCGATCTCACTCCTTCCCCATTCACCCCCTAATGCTCCATAAATGTTGTTTTATTTTTATTTTTAAGTTAAGGTAAGTGCTACATGATTTAATTATGAGTATGAAAATATAAATATACATAATATATTTTTTCTTTACAGATAATGTTTGCCCTAAAATTTTTATTTTAGGGCATTTATTTTGCTATTCCTTTCGGAGAGCCAATCAGTAACGTAACGTGTAACGTGTAAGTTACGCACAACGGTTGCTTTTTTCTACACATTTCGTTTTCAATTTCCTTTTAATTCCTTTTTTCTTTACCCAATTGTTCCGCTGTCCATCCTGTATTTTAGTATTTGCAATAAACTAAACTAATCTAAACTAAACTAACCAGGACTAGTTATCAATGGTGGAAAATTTCCACCGAGTCCTGGTTTAACTGAGCATGTTGAATTTCAAAATTGCAACAACTTTTAAACAAAACATAATCAAAATAGTTTCATTGTGATGATGGAAATGGAGCACATGCCTTTTTTTTCCCCATTCAAACTAAATTGAACGCCTTCCTGAAGCTGAAATGAAAACTCAAAATGTGTGCAGCAGTCAGCTGCGGAAAGTGACAACCCTAACCCTAGTAACTGTACTTAAGACCATGATTGTAAATATATCCAGTTTTGATTTTCCACTTCTCTCCACTACATTTCAAAGAAATATGTAGTTTTTACTCTATATTTCAAACACAGTCATGTTAATTTAGTTAACATGACTGTTTAGTTACATAACATAACAATTTAGTTTAGTATATATATATATAGCATGCCAAAGAAATTAATCAGTCGACTGTCAAAAGTGCTGATTTAGGGATTGCTCATGATGATTCATTAGCTCCATGGCCTTGTAACTGACTCTGACACCACCTGTTCTATTTATACATGCGCATCATAAACCAACCGTCGACACCTTATGACACAATATAGAATCTGTGATATCAGGGTATCAAGCACTTTTGTGTTTGAATACTTTAACTACATTTAAGGGTTAAATCCTTTTACTGAAGTAAGGATATCGACGTTGTACTTTCACATTGACAAGAGCCCTTTAGTCTCAGGGCATGATGTGTACTTTCATTCCAAGTCAAATTCTTCCACCACTGCCAGTTCCAGGCCACACCGGGGCCCCACCCCTCACCTGGCCCACGCCCCCCGAAATGGAATCTTCCATTCCACGCTAGCGGCATGGCTCAAGATTAAATATCAATATCAAAAGCGAGGAGCAGAACAAGCATTAAGAAGCCCCAGGGAGCCGGAGCGTGGTCTGATCATGTGGATGATGACCTCAAGGCTGTTTTCTATCCGGAGCCTATTATGGCCACAACAGTTTGGCAGAAAAGCTGCATAGTTGTCACAAATAATAAACCTCATCTACCCTGAACCCCAGAGCCCGAGCCCAGCCTGGGCAAACAAATTCATTTCGATAAAAAAAAAAGTTTGTTTACGTGCTATTTAGACCGGTTGCTACATGCCTGTGAGCGCGTTCCTTCTGATGTTTTTCCATCACACTCCTTCCCGAGATTGTTATTATGTGCGGGAAGTTCTTTTTTTTTTTTTTTTTTAAGAATATAGACAAAATGCAGCGCAAGTGGAAAGTAATAGGCCTTCAGGAACGTTTATTATGGAGTTTAAATGAGTCTTTGTTCTTCCATGGTACACTTTTTACAATGAAATAATCCCGTGGCACTTTACCACTATGCCGTTAACCACTCAAAACCTCACAAACATGTAGAACTGTGTTTACTATTATGGCCTGCCAATAGATGGTGATGATGCAAGATTTGCAAACGATAGGTTCGTGATCAACAAATGTTTGAAATGAGTCGCTAGTCGGGAGTCACTCTGGCAAAAGAGCGGCCGGCAAACTTAAAATGATTACTGAGGACCAAATTAAAGTCCAAGGGAACAAAAAAGGCCATTCTTGGGAAAATTCAAACTGCAGCACAGCGGTTGAAAAACAAAACTCATCTAAAGGCTGGATCCATCCTATCTTAATTTAGTAAAGTTCTCTTCTGAGGGCTTACTTTAGTATAACCCTGCTTGAATCCATACATTATACATGTACAGTATAAAACTTTCATTTCCCTTAAGGGCTGAATAAAGTATCTATCCAAATACCGGTATCTATCTGTGAAGAAGGCTGAATTTTGTAAATCTAACTGTAGGTTAAGCCTATGAGAATAAACCAATTCAAACGAAATTGTGTCAAAGCCAAACCATAAAGACCCCATAGTTCCACCGTAGTTATTTTGGCACGCATATGAAAGCAATCAACCCCTTCCATCAACCATTGGGTGACTCTAAAATGACGGCTTAAACGCTCCTATTGGGCCTCATCTGATGTTATAATTGACAGCTTTGTGGCAGCCGCAGCACTCTTTTCGGCCCTGCTCGAATATTTTTGTATATATATCATTCTAATCAGAGGAGATTTTGTGCCTGTGGTAAAACACAAAAAAAAGGCCTGTGCCAAATCATCCATCATTGTAGATTCCAGAAATACTGCACGGTTCGAAATGGCGCATAAGCCTAACATGAAAAAGGGCACATGATCGGTTCTGGTGCTACAAGTCGGAATGGATGATAGTTCAATATTGTTGTTTTACCCCATTTCAGTGGTATGTTATTGTTATGGTAATTGTAGTGAAATTAAGACACCATCAGATCATGATAAACTATTTTTCTTTCGGGGAAATGGAGGCCAAGACCAAATGTTTCTCATGATATGAGGCGTGAATATTTCTGGGTCTTCTGGCACCTCAATGTGTTTGGAAACTTCTGATAATCATTGCAATAACATTCTTCCCTATTGTCCAGCGCTATTACAAGCATCGTTCCAAGTCTTTAAAGGACAGGTTCACTATTTTTCAACCTTATTTAAATTTGTTAGTCCATATCGTCCATAGCACAACCAAACCGTACCACTCGGCTGCAGCTTCTCACTCGAAATAATCGCATTCCAACAGGGAAAACGTTGAACACTTAAATGTTTTTGAAAACAAGAAGGTCAGGTCTTCATATGTTATACCGGGGAAAAAATCGGGGAAATCCTGCATTTGATCAGTCTTTCCAGGGTTTTATTGACTCTTTTACACTTTGGCAAATCAGCTCCGTTGGCTACATTGGCGCGAAGGTAACAGACTAGAAACAGGAGGTTGTGCCGCTTCCTACTGGCAACCTACATAAGTAGTTTCAGGTTGCAGGGGATGACTTATTTTTCAAAACATGTTCAAAAACACACCGATGACTATAGCTCCCTGTAAGCTTCCTGTTTTCAAAATGGATATTTTAATGGGGCTTTTTTTTTTTTTTTTTTTTAAATGGCTGAAACGTTTGCCTCACTGGACTGTATTAAACTGCGCAAGAGAAGAGCCACGGCAACTTCGTTCAGATTGAGCTATAAACAGCTATAACCGACTTTTTTTTTAAACAAGGCCCGGGGCTGAAAAATAGCCAATCGACCCTTTAAGTGTAAAAGGCGCGTTTGTATCTGTTTCTGGGGGGGGTGGGGGTTGAGACCCGTCCTCCAGCTCAGCATGTCGACTGTTGACCTGAGGAAGGAGAAGCAGCTGGACGCAGTCCGCCGTCTCCCTGGGTGTTCTGAGGGCTCTGTTCAGTCAGCCGGCAGATTAATGATCTTCTAAGCTGTTGTCCTGAGCCCAGAGTAACACCTAGAGAGCCGTAAATGCTTTAGGAAGTCTGGCTTGTCTTTTTTTTTTGGGGGGGGGGGGGGTGAGGCCGGCTGGTGTGGTGGAATGTTTTTGTAGGAACCTTTTGGAATTCCTGGACATTGACACCTTACACCCTACCGTCATGATGATTTGGTATAGAATTCCGCGTATATATCCTTACATACGCACTATGCATGTATGGCGTCAAGTCTCCAGCGTTTCAGCATCCGCGCTCGCACTCGGCGCGGATCTAAAAAAGGAGCCTGCGCGATCACATCTCCACATCTCCATCGCGGTGACGTAACTGCGGAGGCCGGTGGGAAGGGTTCGCGCTCGCCACCGGCCGGTTTCCCTGTCGGGGGCTCCGTGCGTTCGGGCCGCGGCTTTGGCGGTCATTCATTCAGCACCGGAGAACCGAAATAAACAAGCCGCGGAACGCTATTGAAAAAGGCTGCAGCCGTGGAGAGGAGGAGGGGCGGGGGTCGTATTTTTAGCTGGTTTATTCAGTTATCCTGGAACTCCAACGTGTATTTGTCCCTTGTTTTCACGGGATATTTTGAAGGGTATATAAAGAGAAAGGGGAACTCGGGCTCCCGCTCGACTCCTAAACGGCTCCCTAATTACCCCCTTTCCATCCCAAGGTCGGACTGGAATGCGTTCCAAAATGGATTACGCTCCCACTCTCGCTCTCCTCCTTCCCTTTCTTTTCTTTCAAAACTCTCCCTCATTCTCTCCTTCTCTCTTTCTCTCTTTACCCCCCCCCCCCCCTCATCTTTCATTCATTTCCCCCTCCCCTTTTTTGGAAGGGTGCTTTATTGTTTAATAGCTCACACATGTCCACGGAGCGCGACTAAAAGGGCAGGTTTCCCAGCGTTCTCTGGTTGGATGAGTGGAGAGTTTTGCCTACGGAATGACAACGGAACCAGGACCGTCGCCAATAATCCACCTGCCCAAGCCTCCGCTCATCCCTCGCTCCGTCTGAAATGGCAGAGATCGGGCGGCGATAGTGGACGACTCTCAAAGTTTTCTGAAGTCCCTCATAGGCTCATATGCTGCGTCTAGTCTGGGAAAACAGCTCTGATCGGCACAGTGCAAAACATTCCCCTAGTATCTGCTCCGCCGGCTCTGCGCCGACTCTGTAATAAAGGCTAATCCGCAGAGTTTAGCCCCGCAAAAATATTCACAACAAGCCGCGCGGTTTGTTGCGTCGCTTGAAAGGGGTAAGGCGTAAAGGCAGGTGTGTCTCCGGGTCTCAGAGTCAAAGGGGGAGAAAGGGAGGGCGTCACCGGGGTTCAGGTAAAGGAGGGCGGGCCGGAGCCGCCGCCGTGATGTGAAGACGGCCCGTAACCGTGTCATGCGCTTCAGCCGGCCGACTCAGAAAGCGTCGCCCCGGGGGGCCGCAAATACCTGTAGCTCCCAGGGGGAGAATGGGACTTTTCGTGCTGTTTATCTTCGAAGGACGGCCAAAACGGGCAGCATCGGACACAAAGGCTTCAGTTGTGTTTGGGAAAAGGGTTTGAACTCAGGCTTCCACCAAACCCGACTCCCATATGTTTCACATAACAACGGGTCTCTTAATAAAGCCAAGCACAAATCCATATCGAATCCATAGTAAAGCCGCTTTGAGGAGATACGACTGGAACCGTATTCAGTAGGAGGCTAATTCCGCAGGTGAAGTGCGCGGGGTTTTCATGAGTATTTCTCAGTCAAAAGTAAAACAAACACAAACCAAAGCCCTTGGCCGGTTTGAATGACTCCATTGAAACACCCTCAAGTACACGCGCGCGCACGCGCACGCGCGCGCACACACACACACACACACACACACACACACACACACACACACACACACACACACACACACACACACACACACACACCCTGACTTAAGCAGGAGTCAGCACCAAGGTAAATAGAGAGAGAGATCAACGTCCCATTTCGCCATCGGAATGAATTATTAAACTGAATGTAAAGAGAACAAGCAACGGATCTGTGATCAAAGAGGAGACTCCAGCCAGAAATAAATGACTCAAGATAAATAAACAAGGATAAGGATGCATACGTCTAAATAGCCATTGAAACACAACAGTGCCTTACCTTCTTGCAAACTTGAAAGAGAGGACTTGGGATCCTTCCCCTTTGCCACTGATTCCCTCCTTTGTCAATCAGTGCTTTGGGGGGATAGAGAGAGAGAGAGGGAGAGAGAGAGAAGGGGGGGTAGTAGACTCCCGAGTCACGCAGGCTTTAGTGAGGACTGAGTGAGAGGCTCATTTTTCCTTTTGCTGGAATGTGCTCCTTTCTGTCGCTTTCTGCTGCTGGAGTGGAAGTTGTTCCTCGTTGGAAGCGCTGTTCCGTGCACTGTTCCTGGAGCAGGACGTGTCCCCCCCCCCCACCCTCCCCCAATGAATCCCAATGGCAAGCAAGCAAGCAAGCAAGCAAGCAAGCAGCAAGGACTTCCACCGGACGAGGAGGTTGCTGCTGCTGCAGCCACAAGTCCTGGCATGGGAGAGTCCTCCCACTGGGGCTGCTGCTGGCGGGCCCGAGGCTCCACCCCCTCCACGACCTACCTCCCATCTAGGCCACGCCCCCTCTAAGACACCCGCGTGCACACACTCGATAATTTTGGGCTATTTCATTCTTCTTTTGGTTACATTTTAGGTTTATTGTTTATCATTAGGTAAAAACAAACCTGTTCTGTTGTTAGATGCATTTTTTTATTGTTTATATTATTATTTAGTGTTATTTTTTATGTTTATTGTGTATTTTTTTTATTTTGTAGTTAATTATTAGGTTACTATATAGTGCATACTTAATCTATCTATCTATCTATCTATCTATCTATCTATCTATCTATCTATCTAAAACACAAACATGAATCTAGTGGAAAAAATACACTGTAACATTGTTAAATTTAGTTTTTATAGTCCTTCTGTATTTTATTATTTTTCTTCTCTATCTTATTTATTCTTAATTATATGTTAAGGTTTTGAACCTGGTATCTAAAAAGCACTGTATAAATAAAGTATATAATTATTATCATTATTATTATTATAATTATTATCATCATAATTATAATTATAATTATTAATTATTATTATTATTATTATTATTATTATTATTATTAATGGTGCAGCCCACAGGTCTGAAACCCTATTGTTTTTGTTCGGATTTTTATTATTATTTTTCTCCTTTGCATTCTGGCTGAAAGTGTCACAGTAACCGCCAAACCCACAGACATAAATAAAGTGTTGTTGGTTTCGGAGCAGTTCAGACATTTTATGGTCCAAGTTTGATCCACATCGATCCATATTTGGAGCAGGAATTAGTGAAAAAACGTCGCAAATCGAGCGGAAGTAGCTGGACGTTGGCGGAGCAGGGTGGGCAGCGGTGGTGGAGCCGGCTGGGGTGGTGAAGTGGGGCGCTTTGTGACAGCCCCATCATCTGGGGCTCTGGGAGGGGGTTTTGCATGGGGCGTGGTACGCAGTGCACTGCGGTCTGGACTCCACTGGTGTGAATTGGATTGCTTCCAGGTCGAGACGAGAGGGAGCCGATGCTGCGTTCTATAGGAACTCTGAAAATTGTAACTCGTGTTGGTAGGAAATAATGCTGCATTCCATGGGAACTCAAATTTGTTTTTAACTGATGCTGCGTTCCATGGGAACTCGGAAATTTGTAACTTGGTTCGATAGGAAATGATGCAGGGTTTCACGGGAACTCGGAAAAACTGTGATTTGTGACTAACGCGACTAACCTGGACCTTGTGCATTGCTGCCTGCAGATATATTTATTACTATTATTATTATTATTATTATTATTATTATTATTATTATCATTATTATTATTATTATTATTATTAATAATAATAATGATTCTAATATTATTGTTATTATTATTGTTGTTGTTATTAAGTATAAAGTAATTAACACAGAATATTTTAAATACTTAAAAAAGCTCCTGTCACTTTCCCAAGGCATTTAAGTGCCATTTTCTAAACTTTGTAAATGTGCAGTGTGTCAGTGTGTATTTGGCTGTTCAGTTCCTGAGACCAGTGGAATTTGGTTACATAACTGCAGTTTGTTTGGGGGTATTGATAGTGACCTCCTAATCATTTACTGTCTTCTTATGCTGAGGTCACACCACGTCTTTATCTCCAAATCACAGTCTGACTGACAAAGGTCGTTTTTTTTTTTTGTTTTTGTTTTTTTTTACGATACGAGCGTTTGTTGATAACTTTTCAATCGGCGGTTCATTGCTCGACTTAAAAAAGTGAGAAAATAAAACAAAATCATACAATTATACATCATGATTAATAAAGTTAAAGCATTGTAGTTTGGGAATAGGGAACACCACTTCGAAAAAAATAAGAGAAAAAAAAATTAAATAAAAGGAACAAAATTTGGGGGAAAGAAGTTAAACAAATATTTGCTGTAACTTGTATTTTCATATTTAAAATACATATTACTGATTGAAAGTGTATAGTTGATCTATGGTAAAAAAAAAAAAAACAATAACAACAATTTACTGTAATCTAAGGATGTAATGTAATGTAATGTACTATCTGTTACTAGTATCTGACTCGATAAAGGCCTCCAAACGCATGTATTTTGACATTTACCGCCATCTATTGTTAAAACTAGACATTGCATGCGCCGATTTCTGTTTTCAATTTTCTCCTTTTTTAATGAATCCTCTTCAAATGTCCAACAATAAAGTTACACTCCTCATATAAAACACATTACAGCATATAACTGAACAATTTTGGAAATCTGCACTTGACGATGATACATTTTTGACCAATAAGAAATCCACCTTGTCCTCTATTATTATTATTATTATTATTATTATTATTATCGAAATTGACCGTTACTCTCTAAGATAAACGTTGATATGAATGTTTTTTTTGTCCGTATCCATTCATACAACACCGCAGTATTTTCAACAAATTACAGCAAAAAAAAAAAAACAACCCAAAAAACAATGCGAACCTGTGAAAGTTTTTTTTGTTTTGCTTTGCTGTAATTTGGTGAACGTATGGATGTTATACAAAACATAGGAGGAATGGGAAGTTAGTATCTATTACATCTTTAGAATAGATGCAAAACTGTTCTTATAATTATATGTATTTCCCAACGCACTTCTATTTAACCATTGTGTTTTTTTCTGCCACGCACCCTTGAAAATAACAAAAAATTCAAATAAATGGAAAAAAAACAAAACATTATAATAATAATAATAATAATAATAATAATGATAAAAGCGTCAAAATGAAAATTGTACCTCCTGTATCAACAATTCAAACTGTCAAAAATGACAGCGTTAAATGAAACACGTGAAGGGCGAGCAGCCTC
Source organism: Zeus faber (assembly GCF_960531495.2). Lineage (NCBI taxonomy): Eukaryota > Metazoa > Chordata > Actinopteri > Zeiformes > Zeidae > Zeus > Zeus faber. The sequence continues at coordinate 14,964,769 of NC_137196.1, read as the reverse complement.
ACCTCGGCCGGAGCGTTTCCCCTGCTTCGCTCCCGGTTTAAAAAACAACTCAACTTGATTCGCTTCCATTTGCTCCCGTCGCCGTGTTGCGCCTCCCCGCGGCGCTGCACGGCGCATGCGCACGACCGTCGCCTCCGCTTCATTAACGCGACGTCACGGACTCTTCTGGAACTGCAAGGGGCGTGACGGCATTATGTGCCAGGAGGAAAACGTGTTGACCCTGCGGCGCACGTCTTCCTTTAGGTCCTTTCATTTGAACAAGTTAGTCAGTTTACTCACACGCACACAAGCTACTCTGGGATGTTTTGCTGTTATTGGACGGTTTCATTGCATCGTCACTGCATATGGAAGGCATACAACATGAAATATACTAATATTTTCTGTATACCATTCATAGTTGAATTGATCTGAAATTGAATCACGTTTATTCTGATGCATTTGTCCTTTACTACTAATAGTGTGAATAATTAAGGGTTACTCACATTACTTCGATAAATACTCACACAGGAATTTGAAAATAACCTCAAATTATTTATTTATTGTTATTTCAATATTTTTGATTACGCACATTTGAGAATTTTTCGTATATTTGGAGCTTATAGAGCTTATTGTGCGTAATCACCGGGTGTCATGACATTTCACTGCATATATGTACGACCGTATGTGTGTGTATGTGACAAATAATCTCTTGAACTTGAACTTGAACTTGATAAATTATTATATATTATTTATATTATTATTAATTTATATTTTTATAAAAAAAAAATCTTATTTATTTCCAACAGAAATGAAAAAATAACACCAAAAACCCAAATTCTTGTGAAGCAAACTTTATTTTTCTTGTGATAAGGAAAGCTTTATTTTTGCAAGCAAGGTATTTTAATGATGCACAATAACTGGACGAAAATTAAATCAAAGACAAACAAAATTAGCCTGTCTCCTTACAAAACATAAGCCAGACTACTTGATTAAATGCTTGAATAACACATTAGAATGATAGTTGAGTCAAAAAAGTGACAAATGATAAAATTCTAAGTTTCAAAATTCATTGCGCTTACATTTAAAAAGCTCTTGCCGTGACTTAGTATTTTTTAAAAAGCATTAAGAATATGACGCATTCAATATCGAAACACCAAATCACTCAGGTTTAAAACGATCACAATAGCATCAGGAATTACTAATTATTCAGATATATACGTATAAACGCAAACTATGCAGCCATTATATCAAACTCTAGTTAGCATTAAGAAAATCTGTCTGTAAATTTACTCAAATTACACTGGAACTACTAGTATGACTTCCAGCGTAGTTCTCCAATGATCAAAATTTTCCATATACGTATGTATTTGTTTTGCATTAGGAGAGGGAGTTGGTACTGTGTGTGTTGGTGACAGAAGAAAAGCTGTAGCTGTAGGAGGTGGAGGAGTAGTCCACGCTGCCTCTCCTGGAGCCGCTCCTGGAGCCCGCCCGAGAGCCGGCCCTGGAGCCCGATTGGGAGCCCGGGTTGGACACGTTGTAGGGGCTGCTGATCCCCTTGGTGGACATGGAGGACGCTTGGATCATCTTCATGCCGTTGCCCTCCTCCACCATGCAGCTGTCCATGGCCTCCTTGTAGGAGATCTTCAGCTTGGTTTTGGGACAGGTCAGATTCTTCTGGTGGTTTCTGGTGTCCTGGAGCTTCTGGGCCTCTCGGCCGTCCAGCCAGTCCCGGCGGATGGCCTCTTCGATGGTGATCCTGCATCCGGTGTCGGGCTCGAGCAGACCGCCCGTCAGGTACTGAAACTCCAAAAATCTCTGACCGGCTTCATAGGGCAGCCATTTCTCTTTCACGGCCTCTGCTGCCGACATCTTTCTTTTCGATTTTACGTCCTCAAAGCCCATGTAGGCTTTGTGGGCGGCTTTGAGCTTGGGGGCCATGTCCTCCTCGATGATGCTGTGATTGACGGCGTCCTGCAGAGATAGCCTCTGGCCATTGGCGGGGTTGATGATTCCCCCTGTGCAGGCCTGGGCCTCAAGCAGCCTCTGCGCAGTAATGGTATCGACAATGCTTCTTCTGAGCCCTTCTGAAATAGTTATCTTCTCCAAGGTCTCTGTGTCAAATATGGCCGCCACGGGACTGTGGTCGTCGAACATCTCAGGTGGAGAGAGAGTGATGGAAATGCTGTTGAAGCGTTTGCGGACGGTCGGGGAGGACGGAGCGGCGTGGGTGGGGCTGGAGCAGGTGACCACATCATCAACGTTGCTGGCACTAATGGTCATCTCGGTGCCACTGGTTCTGCTGGTAATGAGGTCAGCCAACTGAGTCAGGGTTAGTCTTCCGGCACGGTACTGGTCCAATGATTTTTGTTCAATGATCCCACGGTCCAGGGAGTCCTGGATGTCATACTGGGTTCCTGTTTTTCTATCTACCACCACCAAGCGTTTAGAACCATCTGTTCCTTCAACTGTGATCTCCTCCCACTCGCACTCCTGCTCTGACAGGTCAAGGAAGGTGTCGTAGTCGATTAGCTCACGGTGATAGGCCTCCCGCACCGACATCTCCAACCCAGTGTCTGGGTCCACAATCACCACCCGCCTCTTACGCAGGACATTGGTGCGGCTCTCTTGGGACTTCTGGGGCTTGTTCTTGTCTTTGAGGGGCAGGAGCACCAGGCCTGTTCTAGGATCTTCGATGCACCTGTCCTTCAGCTGAAGATAGGTCAAGTTATCCTTGGTGTTAGGGTCAAAGAAGCCTTTAGTGTCATCCCCTTCATAGGTTAAGATATCATTCATCTCCATGTTAAAATATCCCCTGTTATATGCCACATCCACATCAATACGATGGCTCTCCTTTGGATCAATAATGCCACCGCTGGCAATTTGCGCTTCTAGAAGACGAATTCCATGGCCTTTCTCAATTAGATCTTTCTCAATGGCCTGGAAAAGGGAGATGGTTTTTCCAGTGGATGGGTCTCTGTATCCAGTAACAGCTTTCTCTGCAGACAATAGCTTATTTTTGAACTCTGTGCCAACCAGACCTCTCTTGACTGCTTCCTCCACAGTCAGGAAAATATTGTTGACTGGATCAATCATGAAACCAGAGGCAGCTTGGGCCTCCAGAAGCTCCAGGGTAGTCCCTCTCATGAGCAGACCTTCTTTCATTGCCATGTAGAAGGGCATGGTTCTGTTATTGGCCTCATCGAAGATTCCTGCAATACAGGTGGAGCCATACAGGTAGGTCTTAAGCTTGTCCTCGATGTCTTTGCACGTGAGCTTTCCCTGAGTAAGTTTCTGCAAGTCGGTTTCATCCAGAAGTTTAGAATTGACCAGCGCTGTGATAGAGACTTCATCACGGAGGCCCTTGACGGTCATGGACTTTTCTGGGCCATGGACCAGGAGTAGGCCAGAGACAGGTTCCATTTTGCATGTCAACCTCAAGTCACCATAGCTTATCTTGTCCCCTGTAGTTGGGTTCAGGTAACAGGCAGGCTTCTTGTTCAAAGCCCTGTAGAGATCCTCATCAATAAGGTTGCGGTCAAGGGCCAGATCTTTGGGTAGGTACACACTAAGGAGAGGGTCCAGGATGCCTCCAACAGACTCTTGAGCCTGGAGCAAGCGAATGGCTGTGTCCTTGTCTATGCGACCCTGCTTTAAAACCTGCCCCACAGACAGTAATTTGCCAGTGAATGGATCTTTAAAGCCTGTGCTAGCTGCTTCAGCGGTCAGCAGGATGTCTCTATCTTCTGTATCTACAATTCCTCTGGAGCAAGCGGTGTCCACAGGCATCTTTTCATTGAATGCTGGATCCACAATGTAGCCTGTAGCGGCTTGGGCCTCCAGCAGCATCAGTGCACTCTCTGAGCTGAGTAAGTTTTTGTTTTTGGCTTCAGTGAATGGCATTTTTCCCTGTGAACCCTTTGCCATGCCAGCAATGATGCCAGTTCCTTTTAGGCTTAACTGGATGTCCACGGCAACTTCATCCACTGTTTTCTTACCTTTAAGGAGCTGCTCTAGAGTGGCTTTGCTGATGATACCACAGTCACACAGTTGGTGGGCTGTTACCTTGCGACGCACTCCATCAAACAAGAGCTTGGAAGGATCTATTGTTGGAATCTTCTCATCCGTCTGGGTCTGCTTGTACATGGTGCTAGGCTTCTGTTGCAACCTTTTGATCTCTCCCTCCAGAGCATCTCGCTTGAGAGCCAGCTCCGAGGCCTCCCTTTCCGAGATCGTCAGCTGGCTCTTGTACCTCTCCTCGACACTTCTTAGCTCCCTCTTGAGCCTATCCACTTCGATCTTCAGGGAGCTTCTCTCTCGCTCAGCTCGGTCCCTTTCCGAGTCAGACTGCCTCATGGCACTTTCTTTTGACTCAAACTTGATCTTCAGACAATTGAATTCTTTATGCAGAGAATTTTTCTCGTCTTGTATGCGTTGTTTGTTACGGATCTCTGCCTCTAGTGTGAGCTTTATACGGGCCAGCTCCTCTTCCAGGTGCTTGAGGCGACTCTTGTCCTGCTCCAGCAGTTTGAGCTTGACCAGCAGGCCATCCCTTTCTTGCAGCATCTCAGTATAGTTGCTTTGGGATTCATGCACGATCATGGTTGTCTGTGGAAAAATAAATAACCCAATAAGTTACGAAAAAAAATACAATCTTCTACCATCAAAACACATTATATATTATACTAATGCGTATTAATAACAATATATAGAATAGGCAACCATACTTAAATAATGTAATTTACTAAGTCAAAAAAACCCTGCTTGTTCTCCCGAAAGGGTGTGGAAAGGGATAGCAGAAGGCAAATCCACAACAATATGTTATGAGTTATTAGTACATGGAATCCACTGATATGTTAAGACACATATCATACATATGTACAGATATATGTACATAATATTGATTTAGATTTGTTTATCTAATTAATGGGCTATACAGTATGAGTAAGTGGAATCACATTTAGTGGAAAGTAACAGAGCACTGTGAAATCTGCAAGCAAATTAATAAAGTCATGCAAAATTCTGAGAATGAAGGACATGTTAAGGTCATATGAGCATGAACTGGTATAACCACAGTGAAAAAATCCTCAAAAAAAGCCATGATTCGACTAGATCCCTTCATGCAAAAGCAGCAAGGTTAGTTGCATTATATGGCGATGATCCATCGGGGCAATCGAAAAAATACCTCAATGGATTGCTTTTGGATTTTGCCTATTTCCGTCTTAAGCTTTTCCCTCTCCTTGGTCAGGTCATTGATGAGAGCCTGGAGCTCCAGGGTCCTTTTGCTGCTGCTCTGGAGTTGTAGACGCAAGGCCGAGATCTGAGCGCTGCTCTCCTCGTCTCTACTGTCCTTGCCTGATCTCAACTCGTCTCGTTCCTGCCTCACGCTCCTCAGCTCCTCCTCCAGCCTCAGCCTCTCCTTGGTAAGGTTCTGCATCAGGGCCTTGAGCTTCTCGATCTCTGTGGTGTTCTCGTTCAGCAGGCGACTCTTCTCCTCGATGGTCTTGTAGAGGCTCTCGCAACGTTGGTTGAGCTCTCGGACTCGGGCCTGTTCCTCCAGGAGCTGTTGTTTGAGCCTGTTCAGCTCATCGGTGGCCTGGTTCAGCTTGCCAGTGGTGACCCTGTGGTCCCGCAGGCTCTTGTCCAGGGCCTCCTGGAGGGCCCGGACGTCCTGCTCGTGCCTTCTCCCAGAAGAAGACACCTCCTCCTGCATGGTTTTCAGGGTGGTGATGGTGACGGTGTGCTCTCTGCAGGTGTTGGTCATCCTCTCCAGCTCAGACTCTATCCTCTTCCTACGAGTGAACTCCTCCTGGGCTGATCTTTTTTGCTTCTCCAGTTCTGCTTCCATTCCATCCAAGGAGCTCTGGAGTTCCCGGACCCGGCTCTGCAGCCTGGTGGAGCTCTGCTCGGCTTTGGTTTTCAAACCACTCTGTTTCTCCAGCTCCACTTGGATGACGCGAATCTCCTGCTCGGAGATTCTGAGCTTGTTCATGGACTCCAGATAGGCGGAGGTTTTCGTCTGCTGCTCCGCCTGGGTCTTCTTCAGCTGGCTGATCTCCAATTCCAGGGCTCTTCTCTTCTTCCCCTCCTCTTCCAGGTCGTGCGTGAGCTGGCTGATCTGCCGACTCTTCTCCTGGTTGCCTTTGATGCTGTCCTTCAGCCTCAGCTCGTCCTCCCCTCTCTGCTGGACAAGGGTTCTCAGCTGTACCTCCATCTCGCTACGCCTTTTTATCTCCATGGTCACGGACGCCCTCTGCTGGTGGACCTCCTGCTCCGCCCTTCCTTTCTGCTCGTCCGACTGGGCAATGGTCAGCCTCAGCCTCCTTAGCTCCTCCTCCAGATCGCTCTTTTCCGAGGTGAGTCGTTCGCACAGCAACTTCAGTTCCACCGTGTCTTCGTCCCTCTGCTGCGACGCCTTCAGCAGGGTGGTCTTATTGACGTGGATCTGGGTCTCATACGTCTGCTTAAGCTGGTTAGTTTCCTGCATATGCTGCGTTCTTACCTTTGAGATCTCCGCATCGGCCCCTCGTCGGAGCGTGGCCTCCTCCTCTAGCATTATCTTGAGCCTCGCAAGTTCACGTTCCTTGTCCTTCACGGCTTTCTCCAGGTCAATCTTGATCCAATTGAGCTCTTCCAGCTCCTTCTGGCGGCGACGGACGGCCGACTCATATTCTTCTTGCTGATGTGTGTATCGTTCTTCCGCCAACCTCCTCTTCCTCTTCTCCTCATCCAGCTGGAAGGTGATGTTGGCCAGCTTGTCGTTGAGATCTTTCAGCTGGCTGTGGGTGCTGTTAAGAGTCTCCTTGGTGGCGTTGGCTTGCATCACTGTGGTTATTTTGACCTCCTCCATGGAAATGAGCTTCTCTTTGGACTGACCGAGCTCCAGCTTGTAGCGAGCCAGAGCGTCTTCCAGAGATTGGTTCTTTTGGTTGCAATCCTGGACGTTCTCCTTGAGACACCTCAGTTCCTCCTCCAGCAGCTCAATCTTGGTGTTCCTCATCTAGGGAGGAAACGTATAGAGTTGAAGAAGGTTGTGAGGATACTACCAACTTTTTACATATTGACACATTTGTCCGCTCATATGGTCATGAGCCTTACCTTCAGCTCCTCCATGTTCTTCAGCATCTCCCCCAGGAACTTGTAGTAGTCGCCGGAGCGGGTGAGCAGTTCGATGTAGTGAGACTGGAGTTCTGCGGCCTAATGAGATAAAGAATTAGCGGACCAATGTCAATGCTGAGCTGAGATGCTAATTCAATATAATCAAACATGTTCAACTTACAGAACATACAATAACCGGATTAACTTTTTAATTGGATGTAATACAACACAAGGCTGATATCCAAAGGACCTTGCTGCTTGAATTAAATTTGCCATGACGTGTGATGAATAACATAGTTTACAATGACAACCTTACTTGTTGTAGGTATATATTTTTCTGTTATTTATTTGATGGGGGTCCTACCTCTTGCCTGACCGCGGTGGCAGGAGACTTGAGCACCGTTCTTTTGATGGGGATGTTGAGGAGAGTATCCAGGCCAGCGCTGTAGGTGGCCAGCTGAAGTTCATAGTCCTGAGAAGACACCAGGAATTAAGTATTGATATACAGTATAGTATAGTATAGTATACTAATACTGATCAGACACAACACTAAAACCACTGACAGGTGACGTGAAATACATTGCTCATCTCGTTCCAATGGCACCTGTCAATGGGTGGCATATACTGTATTAGTCAGCAAGTGAACAGTAAGTTCTTGAAGTTGATGTGTTGGAAGCAGGAAAACTGGACAAGAGTAAGGATCTGAGCGACTTGACAAGGACCAAATTGTGACGGCTAGACGACTGGGTCGGAGCATCTCCAAAACGACAGGTCTTGTGGGGTGTTCCTGGTATGCAGTGGTTAGTACCCTCCAAAAGTGGTCCAAGGGAGGACAACAGGCGAACTGCAACAGGGTCATGGGCACCTAAGGGATGATTGATGCGCTTGGGGAGAAGCCTGTATGATCCGATCCCACAGAAGAGCTACTGTAGCACAAATTGCTGAAAAAGTTAATGCTGCTATGATAGAAAGGTGTCAGAAAACACAGTGCATCACAGCTTGCTGTGTATGGAGCTGTGTAGCCGAAGACCGGTCAGAGTGTCCATGCTGACCCCTGTCCACCGTCGAAAGTGCCTACAATGGGCACGTGAGCGTCAGAACTGGACCATGGAGCAATGGAAGAAGGTGGCCTGGTCTAATGAATCACGTTTTCTTTGTGGATGGCCGGGGTTAGGGTCCGATCCAATTGAGCATCTGTGGGATGTGCTGGAACAACGAGCCCGATCCATGGGGGCCCCACCTCACATCTTCCAGGACTTAAAGGGTCTGCTGCTAACGTCTTGGTGCCAGATACCACAGGAAACCTTCTGAGGTCTTGTGGAGTCCATGCCTCCACGGCTCAGAGCTGTTTCGGCGGCACACAATGCTAGTGGTTATTAGTAGTGGTTTTAATGTTGTGGCTGATCGCGTATACCCTTGAATTTTGTTTACTGGATATTTGTGCCTGCTATTACTCGTAAAACATTTTTTGACGTATAATTACTACTAGTAGATTTAGATGTTTTCATCAACACATCTCCATGGCGATGGACTGGTCAGACACCAACCTTTATGGAGGTGGCGCACGTGTTTGCATCCTTCTGCACGTCCTCAACTTTTTCTTTCTTTCCTTTGATTTCGGTATGAAGCGCCTGTGTACAACAAATGAGGTGGACGTTAGAGTAAGCAGTGCACTGCATGTTTGTTTTCAGGAGAAAAAAATAAAACATCTTTTGAAAAGTAACTTTCAGGTTATTATTAATGCATTAGTAATGCATTAAGAGGTAGAACTTCCCTTGAATTAATTCTTCAGGGAATTATATCACTTTATAAGATGATATTTTAGTAAAGCTTTGAGGTTCAAAATTAACTGTAATTTAAAGTACCTAAAGATAAATCAATCAATTATTCAATCAATCAATAAGTCAACCATTTTATTGTCCAAATTATATTACAATAAATGTGGCATATATTGGCTGTTTAATAAGTATTGCAGTCCAAGAGTTATTACACTTTAAAAACTATGCTGTGTAACTTTGCAGACGATTCCTAACACGCCATTGAAAGAGCGGCTCTCAGAACTGCCGCTGTCCGTAAAAGCAGCAGTGCATTCTGGGTAAGGGAGCAGCCCGGTGTTTTCCACCCCTGCAATTTTTTGAGATTCCATTGTCCCAGGAAAAGCCACCACATGCCTTCTGCTGGTTGAGGTGCTCCATGACGGCCTGGATGTCGGTGAACTTGGCCATCTGCAGGCCATCCTGCCGCTTCCTGGCATTGTCTATCCAGTGCTCCAGGACACCGCTGGTCTGCTGATAGTGCTTCAGCTGCTTCTCCTGCTTCTCCAGGTCCCATGTCCTGAAGGAAAGAGTGGGAGGAAGAAGGGAGGGAGGGATGGATGAAAGGGAAGGAAGGGGGGCGTAGGGTTATTTTTGTACTAGGTTACTGGCAGAGGCTTAAGGAAAGTTCAGGTAGCAATGGAAGATGCCAATGTCAATGTGGGCTTGATGGATAGAGAGATAGATGGAACAATAAAACATTAACCAAATAATAAACAGAAGAAAAAAAAAATGTTTTATGAGATATTTGTTTTTTTCTCCGTATCTGTATTTGTGTTATTTGTGTATTAGTGTGTTTGTCGGCCATCTTACCGGCTCTCGATCTGGTTCTGGATTCGGCGCCAGCGCTCGGACAGCTGCGTCACCTGCTCAGCCAGTCTGGACAGATCCACGTCGCACTTGTGGAAGGACTGGGAGACCTGGCCGTTCCAGTGCACGGCCGTGGACAGGTCGGACTCCATGGCCGTCAGCAGGCCCCTCTTCAGTTCCAACTCCGATTTCATTTGCTGTTGTTGGACAAAAACATTCATTAGTATGGCTTTTCTTGAATGATATATGTATATATTTAAATATATTTACTGGCACTGTCACCATAAAAAAAATCACCATTCCTTTGCACTGGGACAGTCGCTAAGACGAACAACCATGTTTGCAAATAATAAACATGAGTGGGCCGCAAACCCCAGTTTGGGAACCCCTTGGATATAAAAGTCTGCATAATATCAAGCTTTTCATATTCAAACATTTGTAGTTAGATTGTTGGTTCAAAAATATTTGTGAGACAAAGAGGCATTGCCCTTTGAAAACGGTGTTGTGTAACTTTGTAGACAGTCCCTAACACGTCAGTTGTCTCTCAATGCTGCTGCTGAGGGAAATGGAAAGTCACATTTGTAGGAGTTCTGATGGTAGCGTTGTGAGGAAATAGTCCCTCGGACCTTGAGCGTGCTGCGGTAGTTCTCCACCTCGCGGGGATCCAGGGACGTGGTGTCCTTCTCCGTCAGCCGGGCTTCGTGGACCTTCACCAAGTCCTCGGCCTGGACCAGGCTCTGGAGCAGGGATCTCAGAGCGGACAGTCTGTCGATGAATCACAACAAACGCACATTAGTTTGAAGCCAGAAGGATGAATACAATACAACCCTTTTGCCATAATGTTGAGACAGTAACACCAACTGAATCAAACGAACGAGGTGTCGGAAAAAACTGAACGAATCGAGTCAAATCTCAAAGAGCCACAAGAACGCATGCGACGTGTGACATCAGAATCAGAATCAGAATCAGAAGTACTTTAATAATCCCAGGGGGAAATTACTTTTGTTACAGCTCCAAATCTACATACAACATATTTACATACAACATATAACAATTATTAAGAAACATATTTATATATAAATGCATATATAAACATATCTATATGTTATAAACATATCTATATAGAGTGTAAAATGTACAGTAATGTACAGTGACATTGTAAAAAGGTGTAAAAAAAAAAAGTGAAATATTATACACTGTATATTCCCCCAATGCCTTCACCTGTTGAGGTAAGCGGTGCTGAGGCCCTGCAGGTCCCCTATCTTGTGGTTGATGAGCTCCAGTTGGGAGCGCAGGAACTTGGCCTGGTCCGAGTCGGGGGCGGTGCCCTCCAGCTGCCTGAGGATCCTCTCCCTCAGACGGAGGTACTCGTCGTGGACCACGTCCAGCTCCTGCTTCACAATCTGGACAAGAACGTAGCGGAGGCTTAGTTGGACGACATGTAAAAACATGCTTTAAAACTCGCTCAAAACGCAAAACTTTTCTTTGCTTTGACTTCATTTAAAAGGACTCCTCTTTAAAGCGTTTAATGCACTTTATTAGAGTCAGATTTACATTTTCTTTTACAAGGATTTTCTCTTTCTTTCATTTGGATTGTGCTCCAGCTTTCAACTGTAAATGTCTCTATCTCACACACAGAGTGAATTTCCCATGTATGAAATGCACTGAACATTTAAGTTTGTTTTCTGGCTTTTTGGCTCATTTTAGAAAGATCTCCATTTTTTATTGCATTTAATTTCCATTTTTGCAATGTTTTTCTCTAATATTGATATTAATATGAATATATGTTGAATACATAAAGATGGTTTAATCAATTAACCCTGTCCACGTTAGTTCTGTTACTGTAATTTAAGTCTAACCTGGTAAAATAAGGTAAAATGATAAAATAAAATATAAACATGCCTGCAGTTGGTGGAGGCGCTGGGTGCACTCGTGTGCTGCGTTCTCCCCCAGGGACAGGTGGAGGTGGGAGGTGAGGCCGGATTCGGCCGCCTCCAGCCGCCGGCGCAGGGCCTCCAGGTCGCTGAGCAGGGTGAGGCTCAAGCCCTTGGTGACCTTGGTGGGGGGGACCTTGACGGGCTCCTCCGCTTTGGGAGGAGTTGCTGTTTAAAAATGGAGAAATAACTTTAATATCCCAAAAAATCGATCTTATCATCATTCCCCTAATTCCACTTAAAGCACATAGATAATGGAAACTAGCTCTTGTGTTGCATGATCAAAATCGCAAGGCTGCACCAATTCATGGGTTCCAGTTCCGGCAGAACAGCAGCTCTGTGTTCATCAGAGCAAGCTGGAGTTTCACACTGAAAGTGAGAACTATTAGTTGTGATCAAAGGTTCAAACATTGTTTTTGGGATTCGGTTCTTGACGAGTCACTCGGTAAAGCGTTGTTCTGTTTTCGGACTCTCGGTTCTTTGGATTCGGTCGGTGTAACACGCGGTGAGCAAGGGAGGACTTGCTGAACGATGAATGAGTCGGAGGAGCTGGTTTTGGGTCTGGGTTGTGAGCGGAATTCCGACGAGATTATTCATTTTGTAAATCAGCCCCATTCAATATGATTTATGCCAAATGCCTCAATGACCTTTTTTGACTTACGACTTTAATTTAGTCGTCAGTAATTATTTTCAGTTTGTGAGTTGAAGTTCCACTCGCTCTCCCGGCCTTTTGTCGGAGTGACTCCCGACTCCTGAGTCATTTAAAAGATTTGTTCGCTATGAATGGATCGTTTTTGGTTTGCGTCACTAACTATTAGTATGCCACAGTAATAAGCAGAGTTCTATGGGATTGTGACATTTTGTGACCTTTTTTAGTGGTTAACAGGATAGGGGGGGTGTGCCACTAGGCTGGGGGAAACAGGGCTCATGACTCCAGACAGGCACCGCTACTCACTGTAGGTGGGAAGTTTGACGATCAGCGTGTCGTAGTGGTTCTGGGCGAAGGCGAACTGGCCCTGTATCGTCTTCTTCTCTTCCTCGCCAAAGATCTCGGAGCCTTGGCTGTTCCTCAGGAACTCCTGGTAGTGGGTCTCCAGACGCTTGATCACGCTGCGGTACTCCTCAGGGCGCATGGTGGACAGCTAGCGGACGGCACAAAAACACTATGTTAGGATTTAGGATTTAAAAAAAGGGAAATTCATTAGATTGAACATTATACATTTTTTCAAGTAATTTTTGTATTTTTATTGATCCACGGTACCATGGTGAGGGTGAGTGAGTTAATGTAGTTGATGTCTTTGACGCAGTACTGCCAGGAGATCATGCTCTTGATGTTGATGTAGAGCTGGTTCCAGATTCCCAAGATGGCCTCATAGTACTGCTCGTTCCTGGGGAAAACACAACAAAATAACCCATCGTCCTCACGGTTCATAGAAGATAAGACATCATTTTTTCATCTTCCAAAAAAATATTTCTTAAAGATTAATTAAGAAATACATTTATATATAAATAAAGATTTTTTTTAATAAATAATAAAATACATAATATAAACACATGAAATACATAATATCAACACAATAAATACATATAAAAAAAACACATGAATGAATAAATAGATGATATACATAATATGATAATTAAAAATGAAATTAATAAATTCCGAAATAAATAAAACAAATAAATAAATAAATACAATTTTTTAAATATATTTATATATATAATAAATAGGTGAATAAAAAATAAATTACAAAATAATTACATTAATATTACAATAAAATTTAATTAAATTGAATGTAAAAAAAAATAATTTGAATAAAAAAATCGAACACAACAGGAAACAAGGAAGCTGCCGAGCGTCTCTCTCTCACTTGTTGGCGAGGCCAATGCTGAGGGGGTTTGGCGGTGGGATAAGGAGGCACACGGAGGGGATCAGCATGTCCAGACCCCCGGGGCCAGTCACCAGCCACTTGCTGCGCTGAGAGTTGTCCTTCAGGATGCCCTCGTTCCCCTTGCCTATACCCTTCTGCATCCCCCAAAACACACACACAGACGAATAGTGAGCCCTTGACCACAATTTGGACCCATCAGTGTGTATTTCGGTGTATCATTATGAAATCAGAACCACGTTAAAATAATGTTTTCCAAGAGCTTGGGTTGCACCGGCCCTATGCTCAGGAATCATGGCATAACTGAGAGGGACAGAAGGACGCATGACCTGATCAGTGAGCTTCAATTTTTATTTTAGGTTTCTTGTACAGTGCCATTTTTTTCTTATTATTTTTTGGATTGTTAATTTTTCGTTGTATTGTGTTCGACCAATTATCTCTAGTTTATAGCTTATTTCAGAATTATTTCTCTTGTTTATTGCTCATTTCTAGGGTTATTCTTTATTGAATATGGTCAATTTTTGGTTACTTCTTTGTTTGTATTTATTCTTATTACTTTATTATTATTGGCTATTGTTTTTGATGAGAGCTATTAACTCTATCGATTGATCGATATATCTATCTATCTATCTATCTATCTATCTATCTATCTATCTATTTATCTATCTATCTATCTATCATCCATCTATTAATCAGGATCCTGTTTGAAATGGTCCATACAATATCAGTTTAGTATAAGGGGATCTGACCTGGTCCTGCTTGAACTCGCACAGGGCCTCCACGATGACGGGGCTGGAGCTCTTCTCCTCGGGGTTCCGGGGCTTCAGCCGCACGATGGACTTGGACTTGGTCACCAGACTTTGCACCTGCCGCTTGTTCTCCATGATCCTCTCCTTCTCTGTCTGAACACACACACACACGCACACAAAAGAATGATACGCAGTTTGGAGCGCGGTTCTTAAAAAAGGACTTCACGAAAAATCATGTTTCGCTGATGACTAACGGTTGTTCATGAGCAAATTTTAGCGTTGAAATCCGAAAAAATGAGTGAAATCAGAAATAGAAAAAGATGTGAAATAATTTTATAAAAACAAAGTAAAAAAAGACCCAAAATAAATCAATAAATTAATTTAAAAAATTCAACGTTCACATGTTTCCATGGTTTCATTCTCTGAGGCCCCGCCCATTACCGCTTAGAGGCCCGCCCACTTCAGCACGCCCCCTTTCAGACGTCAGCATTTTTCATGAAAAAAGAGAAGAGGAGGCGGCGGGAGGTTGAGAGGCTCTTAAAAAAAATGGCCCCGACCCCATTACGTGCAGATGACTGAAGGTGGGAAATGGAAGGTACCTCCAGCTGTTTGAGGAGCTCTGTCAGCTTCTCCAGGGGTGTCTTCTTGTCGAAGGTGAACTTCTTGCGGATGTTCTCGTGCTGCTTCTGCAGCTTCCCGTACGTCTCGTTGGCCTCCTTGAAAAACTGCACGGGGGGGGGGGCGGGGGCAGGAAATAGGAAACAGGAAATGTGACGAAAGATAGATCAATATTCTATCCCTAGATGAAGAGGAAAAAAAGGGAAAACGCATGGAGTACCTGGTTGTAGGCGGCGTTCTCCTTCAAGTGAACGTGGATGCACTTGGTGATCTGCAGCAGCCAGCTCCACTGGGTCTGCAGGGTGTCCATGTAAGCCTGCGGGGACGTGGCGTCACGTCAATCACGTGATCGATCATCAATAATCATCAAGTTGAGACTCCGTGTTAGGCGCGTCGCACTCCTCACCTCGATCTTGTCGGAGGCCGGGTGGTTGTTGTTCAGGAGGCCGTCCACCTTCACCTTCAGCTTGTTCAGCTCCTTCTCCTTCCCCTCCAGGTCCCTCATCAGCCGCTGTGGCGGCGAGATGGGAAGGTGAAGGAGCAACAAGATGGATGGGGGATCAATAGATCGGGACGCGATCGACGCTGTACCGCGCGATACGATTCTATATCGATGTATCCAGCACAACGAACTTAGACACACCCCGGAATCTGGGGCCGGACAATTTGGGCGGGATCTCACGATTCGATTGTGATCGTGATTCTGAGACAAAAGGGTCGCGATTCCATTCAATATCGATTCTATCCACGACGCGATCCCACATGGATGTGTTGATATTTTTCACATAAGCAGAATTTCGACCAACTTTTTCCATGTACCAAAAAGAGCACGTCTAAATACAGAAATCTGCGACTATGGTGGTTTTCGACTTCCAAACAAACTCCGATATCCCGACGTTCCGACCGCTTCAGGAACTGAAGCAACAGCGTGCGGTGGTATCAGAGCGTGGTGAGACAGAGGAGCCCGTACCGAGTAGCCCTCCTGCTTCTGGGGGATGTACTGGTCGATGTTCTTGTCTCCCCAGTCGAAGATCAGCTCCTCCTCCTCCTTGGCGTTCACCCACATGATGCTCTGGGAGATCTCCTCGATGATGCCCTGCAGCTCCCGCAGCTGGCTGAGGCGGCTGTACGACATTTTCTACACGGAAAGCAATAAGGAGGTCGGTCAGGGAGGAACACCAATTTCCAAGTATCTAATTGATCAGTATCGCAAAGTACTTTTTTGGTACTTTTTTGACCGCCGTCTTTCTTGTTTTGGCAAATGGATAATGCGTTTTCATTTTTGAACGTCGTTTTTTTTCTTGAGTTCGGAAACTGATAAACTACTTTCTTTTTTCATGATTTCGAAAACCGACAAAGTGCTGAGTTTTTTGGACAGCCGTGTTTCTCATTATCGCCAAGTGGTAAAGTATTTTACTTTAGGACCGCCGTGTCACTTGTTCCTCAGGAAGGTCTTACCTGCAGACTGTCCCATTCTTGGTCCAGCATATTAAGTCTGGGCTTGTCGCCCTTCATGCTCTAAAAAAAAAAAAAAAAAAAAAAAAAGGAAAGGAAGAGAGGTGGTATGAGGTTGAGATTGCCTGGAAGACAGTGAAATATGCAGACGTGATCTAAAGTGGTGAATTTGAGTTTATAACCACTGCGAGGCCCACGCACCAGATCCTCCCTGGCGCGGTCCACCTCCTGGCTTCTCTGGATGGTGCTGTTGTACTTGTTGTGGCTGAGGATCTGCTGCTCGATGGTGGCCGAGTCTTCCCCCCACGGAGACGTCTCGATCAGACGCTGCGGGACGGAGGAAAAGCAGCTGGCTGTCTCATCCATTGACAGAACCGGTTGGGTCTTTGGAAAACCGGACCATTTCACTCTGCAAACCACTGCGTCCTTACATGATATCTCCGCCATTTTCGGGGGGTTACATCACGTAAAGGTGGCGATGAGGTTCATTTTTTATTGTTAGATTGACCAAATTACAGCTATTCCAGGGCTAAAACAGATCATATGTGGAGACGATGCTCTTTTTTTTCTAATGTTCCAATAATATTTGAAGCGTGGTTAAATTGAAGTAGTTGACACAAGTTGGATCTTTTTGTTTTCCCAATGACCACCATGTGGAACTGGAGTAAATTCCCCTTTGCTTATTTAATTTCAGAGCTTCATAACTCAATTTTGTCAAATTTATGTGGTTATTTTTCGTATTCTTTGGTGAAATCTTTGGTGAATTTCTCAAATTTGTATATTATTTTTGTAAATTTCCTAGTCGATTTACCTTGTCAAACCTTTTACTATTTATAAGATAAGATAAGATAGTATTTTCATGAATGCTGTCGGGGGAAATTCCGTTACACACTAATTCACAAGTATATCCAATATCATTCAAAATAAAATAAGTCATCGAGTATTGTCTGAAGATGAATTGTTAGAGTAAAACAAGTATTTCAAAGTATATTCTTTTGCGAATTTGGACTAAAGTAAGCATTTCAGGGGTGAAATAACACCCAAAACATAAAAAATAAAAACAAATAAAAATAAAACACTTCAGACTGTGTCCACCAGGTGGCAGCGCGCTCACACAGTGCGCATAACCCCCCGCGTCTCCCTGGCAGAGTTTCTTCAGCTGTGAACAATTCCAACTATTTCCCCTCAACCACCCAACCAGAGTTCACAGCACTGGGCTTTGATAAGAAAAGGCTCTGCCGGTAAACTGGCCCCGACAGGCCCCTCCTCCCCTTTGGCTCCCCCCTTCCTCCCGTCCTCCCTCTCTTGGCCTTTTGTTTGCGCCGTCCCTCACCACTCCCTGTCTTGATGACATAATGGCGCAGCTAGACAGTCGCACCAATGTCTGAAGGAGAGAGGTAGATGGGAAAGGGGGGACAAAGGGAAGGGGGACCGACCGGGGAACACTAACTCAAGACGTAACCAAGGGGGGGCAAACGGCGGAGAAGTCGTTGCCAGGAGTCAATAATTCACGAAGTAAACCAAGCGGGACAAGCACTCTGAATGTCTTGAGGAGAAAGGCCGATGAAAAAGAGACGGAGGGGACAAATCACCAAGGGGGGAGACACGGTGGGGACAAACGGGTAGGAAATAGGTCACGGGGTGTTTGGTTTCCAAATTGAAACACCGGGGAGGGGGCTTTCACGACCTTGAACCCAGACAAGGGAAGAAGAAACCGAGACAACTTTTAGGAACTTTCACCCAAGGAAAACTGTCACTTCAATTTCGGGCGGGGGAGTAGAAAAAAACGGGTGTGGCCTCGGAGCGGTGGGAAGATAATGAGACGGTGTGTGTGTTTTGTGTTTTGGGTTTGCGTGTGTGCTCGCGCAAGGGCGTTTTCCCAGAGGTATGCGAGAGATCGGCCAAAACCCCCGTGTCCTGTCAGCTCTGAGTCAGTCAGCAGGGAGTGTCAGATTTCACACTCCCGCACCTAGTTTGTCGTCTTCTCTCGCGTTGAGCTCCCTCAACGTCTGTCTTTTTCTTCATCTGCCTATCTCCCCCTCTCCCCCCTCTCTCTCTCTCTCTCTCTCTCTCCCTCTCTCTATCAACCTCCCTCGCCCGCTGGGAAATGGCCCCGGCTCTCTTGTTTCGTGTGTAGCCCTCTCTGGGCACCTGCAGCGTCCCCGCATTGACCAGGTTTGGTTTTGGTCAAACTGGTTCGGGTTACGGCCGGACAGAACATGAGATAAGGCGGCGGTGTCATGCGTCCATTTCTTTCATCACACACGCACGCACACGCACGCACGCACACGCACACACACACACACACACACACACACACATAAATCCGACGCTATATCGCTTGGCGTGGGAGCTATTTCTGCAGTTTCCAGACATCCGGGAGGGCATTTGAGCTCCAGTTTTATCAGCGACTTCCAGAGAAACTATGTTCTAATTGGAAAGTTTTCCCCCTCCACCTCCTCCCTTCTCTCTCGGTGAGGTGGTTCATTCCGTTCTTCCGCCACAAAGCTCTTCAACAACACTCGAGACGTCTAACTGTCACCGTCAGCGGGTGAGAAAAACTGCAACCCCATGGCGTTGATGCAGATTTGGTTTGTGAGGTGAGTGATGGGTAATCGGGCTATGAAATGACGTGAACGCGAAATTGAAAATGATCTACCATCAGCTCCATTTGAGCGGATGCTTGCTTGCCATGAGTACTTTCTTAGAATTACAGAAAGACGTTGAGCGAGGCCCACCCCACTACACTTGAGAACTTGATTTCTGCTAAACGATTTACTCGGTTACTCACTTCTTTATCCGAGGGACAGTTTTGGGAAAAAAGGGAAACAGAAAATGTCTGCCACATTTTGTTTTCAATACCGGGCACATTGCTTTAGGTGCATGCGGAGCCCACCTTCTGCTGGGCGATCCAGGCCATGGCATCGTTGAAGCCCCTGGCCTCCTCCGTAGAGCTGGAACTGCCCCGGCTCCACCTCTGGGCCCCCCCCCCCACCATGGACTGCTGGATGACGCCCTGCATGTGCTGCAGCTCCTCCACGCTGAGGCAGCGGGAGGAGGAAACAGAAAGAGGAGGCGAAAAACAAAAACTATTTGTGAAACGAAAATAAAACAAAAGGGCGTTCACCCGTAACAGACACATAACTTGGACACCTCGGTGCATTGCCGTACAGAATAGGGAAACAAAACAAAAAAAAAAAGATAAAAAAGCTTATGTTTGAAAAAGAACATTGCAAAACAATAGCCAAATGAAAAACAAACAAATCGGCAAATGTACAAAACGAGCCCAAATTTTTTAAGGGGGTATATACTGTATAGGATGAATACATATGTATACAACAATACAGACATGATAACTAACAATGAATGAGTAGTTATTAACGTAAATGCTATGTTAGTACTGAGCAATTACAGTGTCTAGTCTACAATGTCATTACAGTATCAGTACTGCAAGTCCTTGTCAGTCTTGTTTATTGAGCAACATCAAGACTTCGGGCTGGGAACTAAGTCACACTAGTGGAAACCAAGATAGGCCTCCCAGTGCTCCCTCTACCTTCTGAAGATATCATTGGCGCTGGGAACCCTCATTTGATGGAGGTGCATGCCATATCCCTTCAGCTGCTCCAGGGTCTCAGCGGCCAAGCCCATCATCTTGTCCACCTCCATCACCGGACCCCCCTTTAATACCCCCCCCCCCACACACACACACACACACACACACACACACACACACACACACACACACACACACACACACACACACACACACACACACACACACACACACACACACACACAAGGACAGAAACAGGAAATTAAAAATGTGTCTAGATTTTATACAGATTTTTCCAGGATTTGGCTTCCTGCTCCTTTTGCTGGCAACCATAGCCGTTTAATTTCCGGCAAAGCTGCCTTTATCTGATCACCGACAGTGTTGATCAAGGGATAATAATATAAATAATAATTATTGTAGTAATAACAACAATAGTAATATTATTAAAAAAAATACAAAAATAAAAATAAATAATAATAACAACAACAATGAGAATAATATGAAATCACATAGGGGCAATATGGATCATTATTATTTTTAATTTTATTTTAGTGAGTACTTTTAAATTGAATAATACTATTTTAATTTCATGAATCTAAATCAGTACATCAATAAATAACATAGTAGCAGTAGTAATAGTAGCAGTGGTATTAGTTTTTACAGCTGAATGAGGTATTAGAGGATGCAAATTCAAGTGACAAAAGTAGTAAAAGCAATGTGTGCGTGTGCATGCATGCCTGTGTTTGTTTGGGTGTGTCGTCTGCAGTTACACACACTTACATTGTTCATGATGTGTTGCGCTCGCTGCAGGTACTCTTGGCACTGGCCTTGCAGCATAAAGGCTTTGTTCTGCATACTCTGCACACTGCACATGACACAAGCCGGAATAAAACCATTAATAAAATATTAATAAAACCATAATCTAAAATGTCGCAGGTACAATTTTCACTTATACAAAATTCATTTCAAATCCCAAAGTCCCAATGCCATGTTCTGTCTGGAAAATACTTTGCAGGTTATCAGCTTCTGCTGTTTAGAATGTCAGTCAAACTACCTTAAGGCCTGTGTGCTCCGTGCTGGCGTTGTACATCGACATAATATCGATATTGCGATATTACACTAGATTGCAACGTCGCGATATAGTTAAACGTTGTCTTAAAAGCTGCATCACAGTGAAGTAATTACATTTTCTCTCCTGTGTGTAGATATATTATGAAAGCACAAATACTCAACCGCGAAATACCGTCGACATTATCTATATCGAGACGTTGGTCCGAAGAAAACACATCACAATATAGATTTTGTCAATATCGGCCGGCCATAATAAGTACCCAGTGAAAGTCACGGAGTTCTGGCTCTTTAAACCGTCATCAACTCCGTAGTGCTATTGAAAACTGGAAAAGGGGGTATTTGCATGTGTCAGTACAATCAAATAGACCAGAGCCTGTGGAGTTTCATTTGTTCAGAATTGATTATGCATTGGCCCTCAAAGTGCGTGCCGTCCTCCTGGTAATGAAAGTAAAGTCCATAAAGTTAGTCTTACACCAAGGTGCTTCCCAAGTGAAACAACTTGTCTTTAAGGGGACCGATGACCTCTGATGGGCCTACTCACACACAGCCAACCCCTCATCTGAGTAACTCAACAAACAAATATCTTAAAAGAAAGAGGAATTTATACCAACTGTCCGTGAAGAAACTGCAGACGAGGAGAAATGTAAAAGCGACGCTGCAGTGCTACTAAGTGTTTCCTTTGTGAGCCATCTTGGATAATCCCACATCACTCAACAGCTTTAATAAGAGCTCGAAAGGAACTGGACACTACTACTAAGAGTAATAGCTACTACTACGTTGACTATAGGTACACGGTTTACTTCGAGGCGATATTGACGAAACCAAATATTCAGACATTCTTTTCGACAAATACCACAATGTTGATGATTTGACGATATTTGGTATTTTTTATTATTACTATTATTGGTGCTTTCATAACATATTTACACACAACAACCAATAATTACTAACATGCATATCATGACGATGAGCGTTGTGTTACTTTACTGTAATGTGGGCTTAAAGACAACATCCGCGACATTGTGATCCCAAAATCCCAGGAAATGTATCGTCGTGTACACGTCGCCTGGACCGCGGACATCGCGATCGCCAAACTCGCAGGCGACACCTGGCCGCGCCAGGCATCGCGACACCGACACAGCGCCCGACCCCACAGCGACGCTCGCACCTGTTCCGGGCGCTGTTCGCGCGGCTCTTACCTCGCACCTCCGCCGCCTCCGCCGCCTCCGCCTCCACCCATGGTCATGGTGGCGTACACCTTCTGGCTCCCGCCGCCGCCTCCCCCGCCGTGCATGGAGCTCTTGGAGTAGCTGGTGGTGTAGTAGTTCTCTCCGTAGTCCCCCTGGAAGCCGTTCCCACCCGCGAACCCCGCGCCGTCGCTCCTGAAACCCGCGCTCGCCAGGTCCGGTCGGGAGCTGCTCCGGGGCCCCATGCTCATGGCGGCCAGCCTGGGCTGGGAGCCGTACATGCTCATCGTGCCTTCCTTCGTTGCGTTTGACCTCTCGGAACGGTGACACGATGCAACAGCAACGGGCTTCGTGGGCTGCGCTCCGCCGCCCCCGGGACAGGTTCTCCGTGCGGAGAGACGGAAGTTTGCTTTGGGGGAAATGGAAACCACACCTTGCTGGCTGCGCGGAACGCCCCCCCCCCCCACCCCCCCACCCGCGCACCTCCTGTTTGGATTCAAACCAGACGGACGGACAGATTAGACCCGTGCAGGTGTATTGTATGACGGCTTTATCAGTGTTAAGATCATCCATGTAAATAAGAATGAAAATGACAAATCCTTAAATTCCCCAGAAAAGTTAGTAAATGACGGTGTTATAATAATAACAACACTAATAATAACAACCCATTATTGTAAGCATTAGTAGTAGTAGTAGTACGTACTAGTAGTAGTAGTAGTAGTAGTAGTAGTAAAAGTAGTAGTAGTAGTATTTCTTATTCAAAAAGTAGTAGTATAGCACCTTTCATACACAATGCAATTCTACTGCTACTACTAATAATAATAATTAGAAAAATAATAATAACTGCTACTACTACTACTACTACTACTACTACTACTACTACTACTAATAATAATAATAATAATAATAAATTAGCAAAATGCACTTTATGAAAATAAAGAAAATAAAAATAAGTAAAATTTATACTGTACTCAATTTCTCAATTGCACAAAACTTGGACACATCCTCAGTGTTGGAAACAACACTGAGGATGTGTCCAAGTTTTGTGCATCAGTGGGTGTATTGTTAACAAAACACTGTACTCAATTTCAGTTTGAGGTCATCAATTTGGACCGATTGTCAATCACTATATCTCTTTTATTATTGGATTGAATTATTAACAAGTTGTTAATGTTGGAACAATTATAGAGCAATGTAGCTGGTAAAAACGTGGAAAAATATATATATATATATATTTATATATCCAGTAATAAAAATATATGAACAGAAGTAGGAGGGCTCCTCGAACCAAATGGTTTCCCGGCACTGTGCAGACAGTGGGTGACCTCAGCAGAGGACAGCGGGGACATCGGCCGCAAAGAATGTGTCATGTTCAACTCAACATTCTTCAGGTCGAGGAGGGGAGGTTGTGTCCAGAGTTCAGCTCAGGGTTCCCTGCCCTGTTGTCCTGTTGCACGGGGCAGGGGGAAACTGCCCCCAAACTTTCCTTCAACTTTGGTTCAACTCTTAAACAACAGCCTCAGACCCACTTAACAAGGTAGGCGTGAAAGAAAGAACGAAAGAGAAGAGAACCAGGAAGGGTAAAACAGGCCTAGAGCTGGGAGAGTGATTGCTTAATCTCTCGCTCGCTCTCGCTCTCGCTCTCTCTCTCTCTCTCTCTCTCTCTTACACAATACTTATTCAACCCACTTGGATGCAGAATGACCAACTTACTATAAAGTGTTGTAAAGTCTCTGGGGACTTTCATGTATTGTATCATAATATAACACATTTTACAAGTTGCATTTCTTTGTCATTTGTATGTGTGTGTGTGTGTGTGTATGTGTGTGTATGTGTGTGTGTGTGTGTGAGCGAGAGAGAGAGAGAGAGAGAGAGAGAGTAACCAACACCCTATTTCTGGAATGCCCACACCCTAAAGCACCGCTGTCCTTTTTTTTTTTTTTTACTTCTGTACTTTGCACAATGTGGATTAATGTCACATTTCATTGTTTCCCCTGTATATTCATATATACAGTTAACATGTCATCCACGCACGGAAGGCGTCCAGCCAAGATAAACACATCTGCCTTTTTATTTTGCTTTCTTTCCGCTCCACTTCGCTCTAAACAGGTGATCGCTTTTGTTTTTGCGTTTTCTTTTTTCCTTTTTTCAGCCACTGCCTCACAATCCTTTCTCTCCAAACAAAAACTCGGGGCAAGATAGGACGCATACAGTGCACGCACCGGTTCAGGAAACGCCCTGGTGGCTCCACCCTGAGAGAGAGAGAAAGAGAGGTGGAGGTGGAGGTGGGCATACTGGGTCCACCTTATTTTCAAATTTAAATGTATTTTTTTTATTTTTTTAAATGTATTTTCCTGAAAAAATGGGGTTTTGGCTCATACACCTCATACCCGTGTGTCATCTCTATTCTCCTTTATTCTCATTTTAATTTTAGTTTTGTATGTTCATTCGATGGTCTTAATTGTTTAAACCGGGAATCTCCTACAGCTGATGGCTGAAGTCACTGTCCACCAAATGAGGAAAACAAGTAAATCATTAACAATTAATATTGACTTTCCCTTCTCCAAACCCAACCAGAGCATTGTATCAACTCCCAACGGACTCACAACACACACAATGCAAACCAGTTAAAATTTGTTTGTTGGGTGTTTTGGGTTTGTTGTTGGTTAGTGTGGGAAGACTTTCTTTTGCAGGTGAATCACAGTCATTATTTCAGTATGAGTACAACAGACACCTGCAGAGAAAAACGCTGACGTCACGAGACGGTTCACAGACGGTGACATCATGAGCGTCATGAGTAACACTGAGTGCCACCTGGATTAAACAACTGCTTCTGTCGGTGACTGACGTTCTACACCGATCAGCCAACAACATCAAAACCACTGACACTTAAAGTGAATTACATTACTCATCTCGTTCCAACGGCACGTGTGAAGGGGTGGCATGTATGTCAGTTCTTAAAGTCGATGCGTTGGAAGCAGGAAAAATGGACAAGCGTAAGGATCTGAGCCACTTTGACAAGGACTGAATTGTGATGGCTAGACGACTGGGTCAGAGCATCTCCAAAACGCCAGGTTTTTGCGGGGTGTTCCCAGTGTGCAGTGGTTAGTACCTACCAAAAGTGGTCCAAGGATGGACAACCGTTGAAACGGTGGCAGGGTCAAGCTCATTTATATGTGTGGGGAGTGAAGTCTAGTCCGTCCGCTCCGATCCCACAAGATGCTGTGATAGAAAGGTGTCAGAACACACAGTGCATCACAGCTTGCTGCGTATGGGGCTGTGTAGCCGCAGACCGGTCAGGGTGTCCACGCTGACCCCTGTCCACCGTCGAAAGCACCCACAATGGGCGCTAGGCGTCAGAACTGGACCATGGAGCAATGGAAGAAGGAGGCCTGGTCCGGGTGAATCACGTTTCCTCCTACATCGTGTGTGTCGTTTAACTGGGGAAGAGATGGCATCGGGATGCACTTTGGGAAGAAGGCAAGCCATCCTACACATCATTCACTCCAATGACAGAGAGCGGAGGTTCTCAACCTGAGAACCTTCATGTGCACACGGTGGTCCAAGACATATCTAAGACTGATATATTGATTCATATATTTTTAATTCAAAATTGAACTAATTTAATTTGAAATACATCATAATTTCTAACAAATTAATTTGAAGCTCCCCTTGCGCTTTATGATGTAATAAAAAATATTCAATGTTGAATATCGACACTTAGTAGAGAACAGTAAGAAATATTCTTATTTAGACTCAAACGTTGATGGTGACAATTAATAATGTTCGTGTCAAAATAATAATAAAAGGAACAAACTCTGACACGTTTTAATTGCTGTCGTCGTGAGAATTAACAAAAAGGTGATTAATAACAAGCTATTATAATAATAATAAAGTGGTTTCAGTGATTGCCCCATAGAAAGTAATTCAAAATCGTTTCAAGCGTGGGTTTAATGTGTGTGTGTGTGTGTGTGTGTGTGTGTGCGTGTGTGCGTGTGCGTGTGTGAAAGGCAATCATGCACGAAATGTAATCGCAAGCTCAGTAGTCACCTAATCAATCAAGCAAAAACATTCCTATATCACTCGGACTTTGTCTGCCAGCGCAACATGAAAGAGGGAACCGTTGCGTTATAAAGATTATTGTTCCGAAATTGCGCAGGCGGGGTGTGGCTGCGCGTCTGATAATAAACAATATAACAACATCCAGTCCCATTTACTTGATTTTGAGGAATTGATTTGTGAAGCGAGACGTCTCAGGCCGCACCCTGAGTACAGACAGTGAGACACGGTTCTCTGGACACACCTTAACCAGCTGCTTAAGGAAACGAGCAGGTTTGAATGATAACACAACTCACAGTGCAAACTGGTTTCTGGGACCCATCCTACACAAACATACTGTCAATTGTTTCGACAGTCATTTACCTTTTTTAATCCATAGATATACAAAAGACATTACAAGCATTTTGTTATGATTATTTTCTCGCTATTCAAATTGATTTCCTAGACGTGCTTGACCGGCTGCGTGTTATTTTAATTGTTGTTTTAATTGTTATATTACACTTAGTAACCGCCGTCCTAAATTAAGTCGTCATGGAAACACATGTAAACAGGTTGTGACGTCACAACTCGCTCAGTATAGAAATGTCTGTTGGACATCCGCCAATAAGGGAGGGGGGGGGGGACACGTTTCTTTATCGTTTGAATAAAATAATACATATCTGAGTACAAAGGAGTAAACGAATAGCTGAATTCACGAATAAAGAAAATAATACACGAAACGGGATTTCTTCGACTCCAAAACTAGCTCGACACCGAGGGGGTGAAGTTGCCTCATTCGGCCAGTAGATGTCCTCGGTGTGCAACAAAAAGTGACAGCGTACTGCAGTGGTCTCTTCAAAGCGCTTCAATCATCTACTGCGGTAGGCATCCCATCCCATTCAACCACCCCCCAAAATAAATAAATAAAGTGCATATATATATGTATATATATATATATATATGTGTGTGTGTGTGTGTGTGTGTGTGTGTGTGTGTGTGTATGTATTTCTGGAGAATGTTTAGCTGGCTGTGACCGTGACATACTGTTGTTTGGCACTGTGGTTTGGCAATGTACCAAATACCATGTACCAAAAAAAAAAAAAAAAAAATTCACCACATCTTTCATGTCTATCGTGTCCATAGTCGATTGTGTCAAAGGTGTTGCTTTTCATTTGAAGATATCTCCATTTTCTCACCGAGAGATCTCTTCTCCTCAGATCTCTAACCCTCGGAAAATCTGAGGGCCTTGTTGTTGTTGTTGTTGTTGTTGTTGTTGTTGTTGTTGAACTATCTTGGAGGCAGATAGTAAATGGGGAAGATGTACAGTGTATAGTCATACGATAAAAGCACTGCGCACTATGGCCAATAGGGAGAGCAATTGTCAAAGAGAGAGGTGACTGGTTCTCAAACTTTTTTTTTGTACTGTACCAGTACAGTACAGTACACCCTTCACTGACATTGGGTTAACAAAAAGAAAATCAACAAAAAAGACGTACTGTATGTGCGTCGTATGTGTTTTTTAAACATTATATATAACCAATATTTTTAAGAATTTAAAGAAATTTATTTCGGAGTACCCCCTGCAGTACCCGTGCAGTACCCCTAGGGGTACGCGGACCCCCACTTATGCACAGGTAAATGTGATCGTAGATCCTTATTCTTCCCCGATGCGCTTCGTTCTAATGAAGTAGGTGTAATGAGGATGGTGTCCAAATCCTCGACCTGAAGAGTCCGACAAGTCACACCTGCACTCTTTGTTACTTTAAATGTAGGTATGTATCCGAGCTCCGCAAAGGGGTGGAGATTGGACTATTCCCCCCTCCCCCTCGCCCAAGAGACGTAGGTGAAGCTCCCTCTTTATTATGTATTTGATTTCGGAAAATGTGAGGAAGAAAATGTGTTCTTAAAAAAAAATAGCATGGGGTGACTTGTCTTCCCACACCCCAGGGACTTTTGATTTTCAGGTAGAACGTGGGATCCTATCAGTTTTTTGTTTTCTTTTTCGGACAGGTGTGCTACCTGTGGAACTGCAGGGAAATAGGAAATAGGACGCCCTGTGATTCCCCGCCACGGGGACACGAAGAAACGCACACAATGGAAAATCAGGCGAGGAGAAGAAGAGGGAGGAGGAGGAGGAGGGGGGGGTTGCTGTAAGAGGGGTGACCACTGAGACAGAAATCCTCATCTCGCCAGTCGTGGCTTGACAGCGCTTCCACACAGTCCACGGGGTCCGCGGCTTCCTGGTCGCACAAGAGGCGCGTCTGGTTTCCACTGCGCACCGGCGGAGCGGCTTTGACGCAGTGTGGATCCGGAGAGGAGGAGGGTGCAGGTGGGTGGTGGTGGTGGTGGAGGTGCTGGTGGGTGGGGGGACTGGGACGCGGACGCAGCGGCAGCAGCAGCAGCAGCAGCAGCTCCAGCTCCAGCCTCCAAACCCCCGGGCCGCTCCTGCACCACACACGCATCCACGAGCGGAGGAGCCGCGATGGCAGCGGTGCAGCTCGACACCGAGGGGGACCACCAGCCGGAGAACGGCTTCGTGGCCCCCGACGCCGCCGCCGCCGCCGCATCGCTGTCGGGGTTCCCGGCTCCGGCTCCGGCTCCGGGCCCGCTGACGCGCATCGACGGCTGCGTGCTGCCGTTCCTGGGCGGCTTCGGGAGGTACCAGAGGCAGCTGATGGTCCTGACGTGGATCCCGGCGCTCTTCATCGGCTTCAGCCAGTACTCGGACTATTTCCTCCTGGCCCAACCTAACAACACGTGCGTCCGGCCCGCCAACCAGAGCAACCTGACCGCGGCCACCGGCGCCCGCAGCGGGATGTCCTTATTCCAGGTGGCGAATGACAGCAGCGCCCGTCCCGGTCCCGCGTACGCCAACGGGAGCTATGGCGCCGTGAACGAGACCACGGGCACCGGCAGGAACTCGCAGTGCACGTGCAGCGAGTGGACGTTCGAGCTCCAGACGGGACTGGTGCGGAATGTGGTCACCAAGGTAAACCGGACCATCCCTCATTTAAAAAAAAATACATAAATAAAATAATAATTATATATATATATGTGTGTGTGTGTGTATGTGTGTGTGTGTGTGTGTGTGTGTGTGTGTGTGTGTGTGTGCGTGTGTGATGAGATCAATGTGTCTTTTAACTGTAACCGTAACAACAGCAGCATATTCATTCATCTCCTGGTTGCAATGCCTAAAATATGAAATGCATTATCTATCTATCTATCTATCTATCTATCTATCTATCTATCTATCTATCTATCTTTGGCATGCTATTTTCCCTCATGCAGCAATACGTATTACAATAATTCATTTTTGACCCATATTTATCTTTTTCATCTATATCAGGGGAAACTTGAAGGGCCCATGTGCTGTGTAGGGGATATCTTGAGCTTATGCATCTGCAATGCCAAATGTCCACGTTGAATGACTATCGCAATTAAACAACAGCACCAGCATTTAATTGCGCCTTCGGTCAGGGGACATTCTCTCAGACGGTAATTTGGGGATGTATGGGACAGATGCAGTAAGCTCAGGGGACGGGTGGGGGGGGGGGGGTCTCGTAGTGGGCATGCCTTTGCAACATGAGTCACCCCTTAGCAGCAGTTGAATTTGACGTAATGACAGAACGGAACATAACGACAGAACAAAAAGCAGGGCTTTTGAACTGGATGTGACAAGAGAGTTTAGTTCTGTATACACACACACATTCCCTTTATCTTGGCCTCTGTAGGTCTGCATCAGTTTTATCGTACTGCATATACCAACTTCTCTGCACACTCAGAATACAAACCGGCTGTCTGGACGTGTAAGATTGAAGTAAAAACGTTATCAGCCGGACTTTATGCCAAACGTATGTTGGGTAATCAAGTAACCAGGGTGATGTGCAGTCTTCAAATGGGGAAAAGTCTGTATGTGTAAGTGTTTAATCTGGGTCAACTAAGAGTTTTTGGTACATTACATACTGTACATTAAACTACAGGGGAAGAAATTCCGTAGTCAAAATAGAATTCCATTCCCTCGCTTGGGTTCTCCAAATCCTCGTCACTTCTTTTACCTCAACGACTGTAGATCGCCTGTCCATCTAGCATCTGTTTTGTCGGGTATTCACTTCTCAGATGCCACATTCAATCACTCCGGCGGACAGCATGTGATCTGAATCCCAGCTTCGGAGTGTCATTTTGGGTACTGAGCCCATGTCACTGCAACGCCAGCAGCCCCATGTGTTTATCAATGATAACGTCGACACCAAATGACCACGGGGATAAAACATAGGCACTGTCGCTTAATCTCACCGTATGCCAGGGGACACTCTCCGCCACGTATTGAATTTGCCGTCTAGAGGGTAATTTGGGGGGGTGGCCGGGGGGCAGGCTCCCAAAGTTTTTTGCCGCCCATTAGTCAGCTTCTCTGCACCTTCAAGGAAGATAGCGTTTCCTCTATTTATAATTGGCGCCAAACAACATCGCAAAAACAAAAATAGCAATTCCCTTCAAAACCGCACATGCCACGGACACCCAGCAGGAACATCTTCAGGTGTTCTCAGGCGTCTCGGAGGCTTTGTAAACCATAGGTGGCAATGGGTTTTGTTGCCTCTCCACACACTCTGAATGTCATGTTGACACTACCACCAGAGCGAGGCCGGTTGTCACCGGGCCGAGCGCTTGGCCCAAGCGGCCAGTGCCGTGCCTCTTCCTGACGCCAGCATTCCTCAACCCTCACAAGGTCATCCCCGGGAAGAATTGCCGTCCAAATCTCCCCAGAGGTATTCTAGGCTGACGCTAACTAGACTGGTCTCCTCCATTGCTCCCTTGTCGTGCCGTGTCTCTTTATGTATGCTTGCGGTGGAATGCCTGTTGTTCTTTTTTTTCCTCTTGTGGGACCCCCTCGTCTGCTGCAGCGGCGTCACCGGGATGTGACCCTGTGGCAGGAAGTGATGACTTGGCGCTTCTCCCGATGTTTTCATTGCTTCAGGCATAGCCCGCACGCGGAGCGGGTCGGGCCCCGGCTATCCGCGATGGCGTAGGGTGCCCTTTAGCCCAGTGCCAACACTGTGGACAACGAGGCGGTGTCTCTTCCCCAATGTACCGACACACTTCACGAACCTCTGGGAACCCAGAGGTTCCCAGAGGTTCGTAGAGGTTCGTAGGCTTCCCTTCGTAGGCTCAGTCCCCCCAACAAGAACGATCAAGACAGAGGTCACCAAGGCAGCAGCGCGGAGAGGGCGCGGGATGGCGGTTTGGGGGAGGTGTAAATTGAGGCTTCCAACGCGGACCCATTCTAATTGAGCACTATCCCTCCTAGGGGCCCGTCTTAATTGGGCCGAGCCGCAGAAACCAGAATGTATCATTGCTTGGAGACGGACATGGCCTCCCCGCACTCTACTCCACGATCCCTCTATGCCTACTCCGGCTGAAAGCGCCCGCGCTAAGTCGTTGCTCGGAAAACCTCATTAAACCAAAGATTAACCCTGCGACAACCCACCCCGCCCCCATCTGTTAATTGGGAAGGATTTGTCACTCGGATATATCATGATGTCAAAGGGTTACGCCGTCTTAATTTGAGTACACGTTTCCAAGAAAATACAATGTACAGTATACCCATGGCGATAAGCACCACTTTTTTTTTTTTTTTTTTTTTTTTTTTTCCTATTAATTAATAAATTTATTTATTTATTTTATTTTTATTTTTTTTCCCCCCACCAGGCTTTGCACCAGGATATGTTGTTTGGGGGGAGAGGGGCTTGCAACACCCCTTCCCTCTATCGTTGGGTTTGCACGCCCTAGAGATCTGCAAGACCATGACTGTAGTTTCACCGCCCACTCCGTGTCCCCTCCGCACTGTTTACCCAGCTGCTCCAGGGGCCTTCCTCAGACCCTGGATCAGTGTGGGAGAGTGGAAAACAGCCCTAGGGATGTACAGAGAGCCCAGTATTTGTATCTGTATTTGTTGAGGTAGCAAAATTGTATTTGAATAAAAGTAGAAAAAGGCGTAACATTCCTGTTTTGTTTTTTTTTGTTTGGTTTTGGTTTGTTTTGGCGAGGCTATCCGGTGGGTGATCCGATCCCCAAGTGGACCGCTCTAAGTACGTCTGTTCACGCCTGGCAACAGATTGCGTCTCGAGTAACCACTTGTGATCGGATCTCACTTCCTCCCTCCATATGCAAATGTGATTCATTTAGTTTCCTTAGTTTCTTACTTGTATGGAAAATGAATAACGTCACGCAATCTCAGAGAATCAGAGTGGAGTTTTTTACATTTTTTTTCTTCTCCTCCTACAGCCCACAGCGAGCTCCTCCTCCTTTTTTCCTTTTTTTTTTCCATCTTTGATCTATTTGTTTTCATTTGTTGCTACTTGTATGAAATACACTTTTTAAACCCAACTAAGGGACTAACCCGTTCTGCCTCAGATTAAGACAGTGGATTGCCTAATGGAGAGAGCCATCTTGCCGTGGAGACATCCTCCAATCTCCTATTCTCTTCCTGTCACGTCAGCACAGGCAGGCGGAGCAGAAGTTCCCACTGCTCCCACATTGTTTGTTTGTTTTTTTCCACCGCACACAAATTACTTTTTAAGTATTTGTACGAAATATTCGTGAAAACCCACTATTTGTGCTTTGCTTAATACCGCGTCCGGATTCAGCTCCGCCCCTAAGCTGTGGAGAGGGGGTGACCCCCACTTGTGGGTTGATGAAGTCGCCGGACAATCATGGGCCATCAGTGTTTGCGCTGGAAGGGAAGATCCTATGCTGGTGCGAGTAGAAGATAAAGTGTCAGTGTGTGCGCTGGCTGGCTGGCTGGCTGGCTGGCTGGCTGGCTGGCTGGCTGGCTGGCTGTATGTATGTGTGTATATATGCATACATGTATGTATGTATGTATGAACGTGGGTGTGTCAGAGGAAGAGATATCGAGGACGGACAGAGCAAACAAGTGCTGCAAGCATGTTTCTGATAAGGGGCTTTCTGAGAAGAGAAGAGTGAACCTAGCGAGGGGTGGGTGACCTTTGGGTGCTTGTTTGTAGGGTTAGCTGATGGAATGAAGGCTCCAACTCATTGTTTCCCAACCTTTTCTTTCTGCCATGAAGCACACTTCTTACAATGAAATTATCAAACGGCGCAATGCTACCCTGTTAAGCACTCATTAATATAAATTGTGGCAAATGTTTTTGTGCTGTTTTAGGGGTTTGAGACTGACATGTGTTCACATGTGAATCACACATACATAGAACTGTGCTTATTATTATGACCTAATAGTTATTCATAGTGATGCCAGACTCGCCAACTATTAGTTCATAGTAAACAAATATTTTTGTCATTTTGTTCTAATTTATATTCATTGTGATTGATTTACACCTTGCATTCCTTCAAAATAAATAATTCGGACCCAATTAAATGATTCTTGGGAGTATTCCATTCGCTGTGTGTGTGTGTGTGTGTGTGTGTGTGTGTGTGTGTGTGTGTGTGTGTGTGTGTGTGTGTGTGTGTGTGTGTGTGTGTGTGTGTGTGTGTGTGTGTGTGTGTGTGTGTGTGTGTGTGTGTGTGTGTGTGTGTTACTGGTCCCAATTTGTTCTGGTGTGTGAGGTCGGAATTATATCGTAGCCCTTCCGAGCAGCGTAAAATGCCCCGCATCCATATAGACACCACAGGAAAGTCCCGAGCACCCCGCCCTGCAGCCACAGAAGAGAAAGCCGGAATCCCGCGGAGCAACACACAAGCACAGTCCCGAGAAGCATAAACCAGTCCCAGAGAGCGCGACGAGACCCTGCACCCCCAAAACGCACACGTACAACCCACCCCCAGGTGCAGGCACAAGATGCACCCGCAGGTGCATCTGGAAACCTGGGCTGCGGGCGGCAGGCACGGACCACAGGCTCCTAGCCAGGTCCCTCGCTGACAGACCGACACCCCACCAGAGCTGCCCGCCCTGCAGCTGAGCTGACGGGGCCCCCATGCCCACCAACACCCCACGCAAAGGCGGGGCCCGCCATACCGCAATCGGCTAGATGCCCCACCCGGCCCCGAGCGCCCATCCACGTAGCCTTGTGCGCTTGCTGCAGGACCCCCCGACGTCAGCCCCTCCCCCTGACAACGCCCGCAGACAACCAGATATGTAGGCCGGACACCTGCCGCAGAGAAGCCATGCAGCGGGATCAACGCCGACAGCCGCCTCCCGCCCTGCAACCCTTTTTGCCTGTTTTGTTGAAGATACTCGACTGTATCTCGGCTGCATATGGTATCTGATGTAGGCGAGTGGTATAAAAGGAATCTTAAATACCGTCACACCTTCCAAATAAAACCGCCAGGAATCGAGTAACTATAGGGTGCATCAGCACTGGCAGCTGTGAATAGTGAACAATCCCAACAGAAGCGGCAATGGGATGTGGGTAATGTGTGGCATCCTGTCTTACTGACTGACTGACTGACTGACTGTCTGAGTGCTGTCGTTCCTCTTGCATAATATGCTGTATATGCTCCTAACCACGGAAAACACTGTAATGGCGCTAGAACGTTCAATTGAAATCCGAGGGAGAGTGATTACCGGCCGAGGTGTCGATCTGTTGCCAGGCAGTGGCTCTGCAGTGGTAAATCCCCCCCCTCCCCCACACACACACACACACACTCTCCTCCACCCACCTCCACCCACCTCCTCTCTGCACAATTGCTTTTGAGAATCTCTTGTTTAAACCCCATCTCTTTCGAATTCATCGCATTTCTCATTACCATCTTATTTCTCCTCCCTCACCTGATAAATATTTCCTCCGTGTCATTTCATGCCGTGTCCCTGCATCCAATAATATCCCCCTTTTTTATAGTTTTTATTTTATTATTTTATTGTTTTTTTTATTACGTTTTCATCTCGGAGGCACATGCGGACTCCAACCCAGCCCCATCCAACGAGAGAGGAGGCGAGACTTGCAAGCGATTTGTTCCCAATGAACAAGTCTTTTGTATGACTCCGGAGTTGGGAGTCATTCTGGTCGTCGTTTTATTTTTATTTATTTTTTCCGTTTTGTAACTCGATTATTTGAACACCGACTCTTCTGACTCTCATTCATGGTTTAATGGAAGTCTTCCTCACTTGCCGTACTTAAGCGTGGCGTAACTGTCATCTGCCTATATTAGTTCTATTTCATCTTTTTTTTCCAACTTATTATATTGATCATGAAATCCCACTGCTTTTACCGCTTTTACCTAACACCTGAATTGTTTCCTTATCTTAAACCAACTCAATCCAATGACGAATCTGAAAAATTTGATCGAATCTCCTTCCTGAGTCGGTCATCGGGAATCAAAATCTCCCAAAAAAAAGAGCCGCACCTTTTGTCTTGACACCCAGGCCCATCCCACCTTGGATTTTTAATTTTTTTTAATTTTTTTCCCCTCCCTCGCTCTCTCTTGATCTCCCCCCCCCCCCTCCAGCCCCTGTAGTTCACTGAGTGCAGCCCGGTGGCAGTAGTTGGAGCGAGGGTTGCCCCATCAGGCCTAATAAGACTCGCTGGAGCGTAGCGATCCTTACTGTAGTTTGGAAAAACCCTCCCAGGGCGAACTCGGCTGGACGGCTCCTGGTCATTCACTCGTCCCCTTTGAACAGTGTTGAGGACATGAGACAGACTTGCGTACAGACACACACACACACACACACACACACACACACACACACACACACACACACACACACACACACACACACCACCACCAGCCCCATTAATGCCTTTGTCCTCAAGCTTGCCAACTAATAGCTTATTATTGGTCTTCCAACTGTCCACACACTGACTTCCATTCAGCTCCTTCCAAATGAATGAGACAAAGGATCGTGAGCCACGGAGGGAAAAACGGGGATCTGCAGCGGGGGTTTGACTCGCGCTAGGAGAGTCGCCCAGTTTGGAGCGGTTCCTGTTCCCTAAAATAGGAATATGAACCCGTCTGGCTGGGTTCATGTTTCATCACTCATCTTCCTGGGAGACAAATGAGCGAGCTTCAATTTAGTTTAGAGTTTCAAGCAGATTGAAAAGTTTGTTTATTTTTGGTGTATACTTGGCGGATAAGTCTTTGAATAAATAGGGCCACAATTGGCAAAAATACAGCGTCACAGTACGATTACAAAATTGCATTGGTGGAAAGTAAACAAGAATAAGAAATGTACTTCAGTTCATTTTTCAAAGTATGTTTACTTAAGTATATTCAGAGACTTATGACTTTTACTCCATTAGGTATATATTTACATTTTTACTACATTTCTAAGAAAAACAACACAGGATGTATATATTTATATTCATATACAGTATATAAAAGGTATCTTATGTGTTCATTGTAAATTCTAATTAGGTTATGAATGAGACCTATTGAAGTTCAGCAGCACTTTATTCTATATTATAGACTTATACAGGGTATTGAGTCTTAAGTACTTCTTCCACTAGTGACAAACTGTTGTGCCCTGGATTCAAGTACATGCTCTGTGCTTTTGTTTTTTAGTTGTTTTTTTTTTTTTTTTTTTTTTTTTTTTTAATATGCTTATTGGTCCAAGTGGGAGGGCAGGGCAAAACCTCTCCGTTTCAGAGCCACTAGTGCAATGGTATTGAGCAACGGGGACTTGTTTGCCTTTCTTCCTTCTCCCTCCCTGACATTGATACTGAAGCGTGAACGGGCGCCATGCCTGGATCATGTGACGGCGGGAGCTCCGGCTAATCCTGACGCTCCATTCTCAACAGGTCATCCTGGCAGAGGGGATCCAGGATAGCGGCCCCCGCCATATTGATATAAGGGGGGGGGGGGAAGTATCCATCTGGAATACAACACCATAAGGTTATTTGTTTCCTAAGCAAGTGTATTGCAGTGTACCATTCAGAAAATGACAAGAAAGGCTGGGAATTATTTTCCAATAGCTAACAGAAAATACAAAGAAAAATGGAACATGGAATGTAAAGGAACGGGAAATCCATGTTTCCACAGACCAATATTACTTCAAATGGACAATATAACCATATAGTCCATATAGTTTCATAACTTTTTTCTCATGTGGGATTTAACAATTAAATCCCTCTACAGTATATTATTATTATTATTATTATAATTATTATTATTATTTAAAGAATAGGACCATATAGAGTGTGTCCAAATGAGGCCAAATGGAAACTGGTAGAAGGAAAAGTCACCTATCCCCTGACTTAGTTATTGTTTTATTTCAAGACTATTTTGTTATAACTGAGTATTTAGGCAGAGCAAGCACATCATTTCTTTCCTCTTATATTTGAACACTTGTCAATGTTTTACTGGACTTCCTTGTTAGGAGAACATATGGTTAAGTTGAGCCCATGCAAATTAGAAAGGTACATAGACTTACACACACACACACACACACACAGACCATTGTTTGCATTCTGGGAAATAGTGCCGTGGCTAAGGAGAGGTTTAGTGGTGGAGCTGGCTTTAAAGCAACACCAACATATATCAACGGTTAATGAAAGAAAAAGTAGAAGCATCGTACGATTTTAAAGTCAATATTTATCCTCCAGGACAATCGTTGCTCCAATAAATGTTTCCGTAATTGCCCTGTTTATTTCCCAAACCCGTAAACTCACTGTGGAGTGAAGCTGTAATACATTTAGTCCAATACTTGGAATAGTGTTGGTGTTCAGAAAGGTTTGCGATATTAACTTTCCTACTCAGCATTGCAAATTCAAAGTTGAATGTCTCAGAATTGCATGTTTCATTCCGCTTGTATTAAGTATGTTGTGTATATGTTTAAAATGATGTTGATGTAATGTTTGGGTTTTTCAACCAAGGCTCTACTTAAAGGTTGTCTTGCATGGATATTGATCATAGTCACTACAAAAAAATAACTATTTGAATGATGGGATGTGTTAATAAGCGGTATTAAAGATGTCTTGACTGGCTGCTTTACGGCAATCAAAATGGGACATATTGCATAGCCAGTGTAACTATTACATTTAATTTGGCTGTGTAACTGCTATGTTGGGTAAGTAATTTGCCACAAGCCGTTTGGCCGACGAGTGCAAAACATCGAGCATTCCACTTAAATCGATTTTCCATAGATATTATTATTATTATTATTTGTGAGCTTTGGCAAAGGAGTCTGTGCAGTGTGGTGAGGGTGGAAAAGGTGACAAGCACACAATATTAATTTTTGTATTTGTTATTTTTTGTTTCAAAAGGACTAAATGCTTTTAGCATCGATGCAATTACATGTACTACATTTCCGACTCGGGACGAACCCTTAGAATGTTCAAATAAAAAATAAAAAAAATTTAAAGGAAAATGTCTTCCTTCCCTGTGTTCGCAGTGGAGCTTGGTGTGCGACTCGGCGTGGAAGGTCCACATCGCAAAGTTCTCTCTCCTGGTGGGATCCATCTTCGGCTACCTGGTGTTTGGAGTCCTGGCCGACTGGTGAGACCCAGCGATGCACTGATACAAAAACATTCACCGCCTTTAACACTATTTAGAGGTCAATCCAACATTACAGACATCTGTCCATTACGGGTGTTTAATATTATTCTCTATGTACTATTGTATTATTGTATTATTCTCTTAATTTGAAAAGTATGATATTGTTTTTGCCGTATGATTTATTTATTATTTGGGATATCCTTTATTTGGGAGGAATCGTATGATAATTTGTCATCTAAGAGGCAGTTTCCCTGTTTGTCCTGTCTCCGTGCGCAGGTTCGGCCGCCACCCGGTGCTCATCACCTCGGTGCTGTTCATGCTGGTGTTTGGCTTGACGGTGGCCTTCTCCGTCAACGTCCCCATGTTCAGCACCCTGCGCTTCTTCGAGGGCTTCTGCCTGGCGGGGATCACCCTCTCGCTCTACGTCCTCCGTAAGTCCGCAAACGGGCGCCGGCGCACGGAAAATTTGAGTTTCCTTTGCGTTTCTTTGCGAAGGACGGCGGTACCGACGCCCGAGCCGGGCTTGGAGCCGTGAGCGCTCGCCGGCTGTTGATACGTAAAAACAAGTGCATGCAAAAGCAACGACGCCGTCGCTTCAGCCTCACGACGCCTTGTTTATTTTGTGTATTTTGTTTCATGCAAAATAGGATGGTTTGAGGCCATCAGGCTATGGCCAGGCTAAAATGCCACTGTAGATCGCTCTGTTGACTCAGCAACTTTGTTTGTCAAAGTAGAACGTCATTTGTTGAACGTTTATGATGATTCCATTCTCTACCGTAAGCATATTGATCACCACGGTTACGTGGATTGATTACGTTGATTTCCAGTGCGGAACCGCCTCATGCCGTGGGCACACCACACAACTTTCAAAGTCGTCAGATCGCTGTACTGTTCACACTACACAACTTTCTGTCTTGTGATCAGGAATCTTGCAGTCGTTGTGGTCGCACACGACATGACTGATGACGCATGACAACATCTTTCACCAGGAGGAATCCCACGACGAGTCTGTCGGGTCTCCAAACGACGTACTTCTGTTTTTATGCGGTTCTTGATCACTGTAAAAACAAACAAACCACAAAACAGAATAAAAGCAGAATTTAAAAAAGAAATATATTTTAAAACCTCGAGAAGAAAAGTAAAATAGGTATGTTGCGTGTCTCTGGACGCTCTACGCACTCCCGTCTCTACCTTTGATCGGCACGACCAGATATTGAACCCGCTCGATATCGCGGCGAGCGCTTGGGTCGGCGGCGTGAGCAAGTTCGCGCCACGCGCTCGTCGCTCGCGGCGGCGCGATGCGATTATGCCTCCGATCCGGGGCCTTGCTCGGCGATCTCCGAACACCTGTCGGCGGGCGGAAAATCAGGCCCGGAATCACGTAGTCTGAACTCGGCATTGCCAGTTCGTCCGACGTAAATCAAGAATATGCAAGGCTGCTTATGCGCATGAGATGAACGTGTCAAGTTTTGGAAGTAGTTCCTCCCCAGTTTTTCTTTTTTTAAGTCAACCATCTTGATTTTCTTGTCAGCATGTAAAACCTATAGAGGTACAGCCAATAACTACTGTAAAATGAGGACAGGACTTTTACTTTCTGAACCCGGACTCGTCTACCTCCGCTGGACAGATTATATTGAGGATATAGTGATGACATTGCTAAGTCTCCCCCGAATAAAACTGATCGATTTGGTCTTGAGCACTTTAGAGAGACCGAACATCTTGTTGCCAAAAATGGGACCATCCTGAGTTCTTTGACCGGCAAGGAGGTGATTTGTGAGGAATACACAAATATTATCCTCGGTTTTCCCTCTTTTTATCCCCATTTCTGCTGACTAGACTAGAAAAAAATAAAAAATAAAAATAAATAATCTGGAATCTGTGCCTCTCGCAAAGCAACACAGCCTCGAGGACACACAGTCTTACCGGTTCGTCGGCCTTTGGATAGATTGTACTCGTCAGTGCGAAAGGAGCAAACCGGCGCCCATAACCGAAGCTATGAAAGAACTTTGTTTCACTTGAGCGTTTTATGAGCCTGGCACTCTTCGTTGGCTCTCACCGTGCCGCTACTCCCTAGTCACTGGACTGATAAAGATAGAGGGGTGAAGGCCCGGCCGCTGCCTCGGCCATCGCCGCAGTTATCGCCTCACTCCAGTCTATGTACATAACCCTACGAAGTGGAATTACCCCATGACGATTTTGACCTTCTGTCGGCACAGAGCAAAGGCATGGGGAGGAGAGAGAGAGAGAGAGAGAGAGAGAATAACTTCCCGATAATTGGCCTTGCGATTGATGCCGCCGGTTGGTCAAATGATCCTTAAAAGCCTCTTTGGCACCAGTAATTGTCTGGTACAGATGGAGGACGGCAGTGTGGTGGTGGTGGGGGGCGGTCTTAAAGTGGAAAGGGGGTGTGTTAGGTGATGGGTGGTGGTGGGGGTAGTAAGGGCAATATAACAAGTGAAGAGTGAGGCTGCCGTGTCCTTGCCATTACCTAAAGCCCGGCTGCATTCTCGTAATAGCATCGTCTGCTCGTCCACTCCGGGACCCGGGGAGGGTAGGAGGCAGTGAGGGAGTGGAGGGGGCGGACTGGAGGGAGTGGACCATAGGGACTCGAATCTGTACGGTGAAATACTTCCCGAGGAGTTGAGGACAGATGTGTGATAGGTGTCTAACCAATCGGATTCTGGTGGATTTTCTGGCTAATTCGAATGAACCGTCTACCACCCGTTCCATTATACCCCCGACGCCACGGCTCAAGCTTTGAATGGGTCATCGCCCATTATGCACTGGTTAATGCATTGTGGGTGTTAATTGATTGATAAGTGCATTTGGATGCACAATATTTCCTTCATCTGACATCTTCATCTGTGGAAAACCCTTTGGCGAGATGTTGCGGGGTGCGAGGGAAGGGAGTGAAATTTGAGTTGCAGCGTGCAAAGTGCGTGCCAGAAAAAAGACGCCGTTATCTCTACTTCTGCAGAAAGGCCAATTATTCTGGGTCATAACTCAGCGGAAAGATTTACGCGCTCGGCGTTCCCCCTCATTATTTCCTTTCTGTTCTCCCCGCGCTCTCTTCCTACGAAAAGACTTGCCACCTTCCTTCCTGTCCCTACTTTCTTTCCAACCCCCTGTGAAGCGGCCATTCCTTCCTTCCTCCCTCCCTCCCTATTGTGATCGCCGTCCCAGAGATTGCCGAGTAAATAGGCTTTTTAAGGAGTGCCACTTTGAATCATGCAACCTGCCAACTACTCAGGTAACAGTCATAACAGTCACTCGTCAGCCTCTTACCTTTCAGCGATGAAAGGATAGACTTTTTTTTTTTTTTTCAGATTCGGTTCTCGACGCTTGGCAAAAGGAGTCGTTCGATTTTCCAAATCTTTGTTCCTTTGAGTCGGTCGGTGTAACGGACAGTGAGCGAGGGGAGGCTTCTTGTAAGTGACAAACGAGAGTCTGTCGGTCTCCGAGTTGTAAATTGAATTTTCAGAGGAATCATCTAATTTTGTCCCAATTGTCTATTTAAGCGGAAAGCAATGTTTAAATGCGCTCATTCAATACAAATTCTGCCAAACGCCGTGGCGTTGCCGTTGGTTTGGCCTTGGACTTTAATTTAGTCTTCAGTGATTATTTCAGTTTTTGGGTGGAGGAGTCACTCTTTCGGCGGAGTCACTCCCAACTCCTGAATCATTTTAAAAGATAAGTCCGCTACAAATGACTCATTCGCAAACCTTCCATCACTATTACCTTTCATGCAAACAGCCCAGACACCTTTTTCCCCACTTTGCCATTTGGCCGTTGTCAGGCAACAGGCACCAAGCCGAAACCCTCGGCATGACGCATATTTCACAACGCAACGTCTGCTGTCGTTTCTTCCCTCCTTCCCTGCTTCTTCATTTCCCTCTATGACCCCTGAGTGCAGTCAGCGTTGGTGAGCGTGTGTGCATTTGTACAGTGATCCCCACCCTGTTTCACCTGTTTATTTTTAATTTTTTTATATGTATGAGTTTGATCTGTCGGACAATCTGTGGATCTCTACCTGTTTTGATACCTGTCACATGTTGTCCGCCCTCCGTCAATACTCCTCCGCC
This sequence comes from Zeus faber, assembly GCF_960531495.2. Lineage (NCBI taxonomy): Eukaryota > Metazoa > Chordata > Actinopteri > Zeiformes > Zeidae > Zeus > Zeus faber. The sequence goes on along the minus strand of NC_137196.1, from coordinate 14,922,096 downwards.
GCATGGCAGGGTATGAATCAGCAACGCATACGGCCCGAGGCGGGGGTAAAAAAAAAAAAAAAAAAACCTTTAGAAAAGAAACGCTCACGGGGCAGGGGAAAAAAAAAAAAACGCTGTTGCTATGAATTCTACTTTATTGGTGACTGTAAAGGAAGTCGATGTGTAAATCAGGCCTCGGGAATCTCTGGGGATTTTCCAAAGACGCTCTACTACGTGGTTATAATCCACCAGGCCGGCCTCGGTGACCGTAGAACGGCTGAGGTGTCTCTCAATGTCTCATCACCGCAGCCACCGCAATTCCTTTGTGGTGCCCTTGAGCAAGGCAGTGAGACGGACCGCCTATGGGTTAATGGTTCTGTGAGGCTAAATGGTGAAAATGTAAATACCCCGTTTGCTGTCATATGACAGTTTCACCACTGGAAGCATGGAAGCCACGTGACCGTTGTTCTGAGTTTAATTTACAGTGGAAAGTATGGGATTCAATTTTAACTCCAGGCGCTTGTTTTAGACAGAACATCGCTGTATTCCTCTACTGTTGTCGGCCACTTGCTCTGCAGTGTTGGGTATTTTACAATTTAAGATGATATCGTCCTGTAACATAACTTTATCCACCACATCATGATCTTTCACCACGTGCTTTACTCTTGGCATGCTTGACATCTGCCGCTTTATGGTCATAGAAATTGGAAACATTGCATATCCACCATAACAAATACAATTTGTCAGTTTGATCAGTACGCTGGATCTGTAATTTGTCCTTTTTTGGCTTTCCATAAGCTGGTTTGTTTCAAGTCTATTCGAAAAGGATTTCATTGGGCCTGGGTTAACGAATAACCCAATCCAATTAGATGGCCCGAGACATGATAGGAGTGTGGAAAGCTCCAACCAGACACACAGATATATGGAGGGAGACGAAGACTTCCTGGCAGTGAGGTGCCGACAGGGCCGGGCTTTTATTATAGACATCCAACAAAAAGGCTCGCTGGCCCAAGGTGAACATAAATTATAAATCAGATTGTTCAGGGGCGCGACAGTGTCGGTTCTGCGATCTGGTCCTCTTGGAAAAACCCACCCAGCCTACTCCGACCAATCAGCGCCGGCGGGGCTGATCGTGGTCAGTCGCCGCATGGTCCCATATTCCCCCAGAATAATAGGCAGAAGGCAGCGTAAACCCGCCTCACACGGCCACAGCCCCATCCCGTGTGGGCCACTGACAACAGCTTGTGATCAGCCCGGTGAATTTGGGGACTTGGCTTTGAAAGCCCTTTTCCAGGAGCAGCCACTGGCCATTCCGCTAGGATGGCTTGTCGGATCCAGTCGCGTTGGATTCCAACGCCGCTGATGTGAGTCGACAACCGATAACACGCCCAATGATTGCGACCAGAGAGAAGAGGAGATAAAGGGAGTAGAGGGTGGGTGCCATAGAAACGAAATGGGATCCATACTGGTTGGGCCCGGGGGGGGGGGGGGGGGGGGGATAATTAGAGGAGTACTACCAGCCCTACTCCATCAGGAGTATGGAGTAGGGCGGGTCAAATGTGACAATGTCAAATATAGGAGATGTTTGTGACCAGTACCTTGAGTCGGATCATTTGATGATATTTGGGGATGACTATCGGTGCTTAGAAGAGCTAGAGCAGTCTATGATGATTAGAAACCCACTCGATTGTGCCCAAACACACCAGTAGAACAGAGCATACACAGTCATTTGATGCACTATTCTATTTATACGGCGCCCCTCAATTAGTGAGCAGTGTCACCGTGCCGACAGCTATAGTGCCTTTTTTTTATTTTATTTTATTTTTTTTATTGAAAGCAAAAGCCCCAGCAGCAGCGCCTTCTGCAAGCCCCAGCCTACACACACACACACACACACACACATGCACACACACACACACACACACCGCATTGTCTCGCTGAGTCATGCCGGCTGGCCCCGCCGGGTGTTTAGTGTTTGTGTGAGATCGTTATGCGTTTGAGCCGGAGTGGTGGTATTCTGGGGCAGTGGGACTGGAGCAAGATCTCTGTTTATATTCAGTTCCTTGCAATGAGTCAGAAATGACTTATTTACTTATTTGTATTATATACTTATTAGAATTTATTTATTTGTATTGATTTATTTGTTTGTTTATTTTTTATTGAACTTATTTGATTTAAGTTATTTATATATATATTTATTTTTATTGTACTGACTTGATTTTATTTATATATATATATATATATATATATATTTCTGTACTTATTTCCCCTTTCCAATCCAATTTAGTATTATAATATTGTTCTTGACAATCTTTCTATTTCCTTTTATTTTCGATCCAATTCTATTTCTGTCCACCTACCTTCTGTCCTGGGCAAATTCACAGTTTACAAGGCGACATGTGAAAGATGGATACAGTACAACTCACTGTTTATGTGCTTTACACTTAAGACCAAGACTTAAGAATATACCAAAATGCATTTGCTTTCTCTTCAACCCCCCCCCCAAACAAAAATATGCTGCCAATATGAGGCAGAAACAGCACATGAAAGAGGGCAGAAATCCCACAACCTCTGAGAACAGAAAATGGATCAGAAGCAGAGCAGCTCGGTTTAAAAGGATTTTCCACATTGTAGGCCTGTCTATACCTGCCATGTGTTCATCATACAGTGCGCCCCAGGGGAGGGAGGGAGGGAGAGAGGGGGAGGGAGGGAGAGACGAAACCTCTGACACACTTTGCAGTGACTCAGGAGGTGCGTGCATCACACAATGCCGTCTCAATCGCTCGTGCTTATACTTAGGGGATTTAAAAAAAAAACACTGTCTGGCACACAGCTCTTAATAGATATCAACTTATCAGCTCCATTAGTTCGAAAGCATGAGCCCTCGATCGACCCTGAATAACCTCAGTAACAACTTACTTGTGTTTTTTGCAAATACCAATTCATTTGACCAAAGAAACATCTTGTTGACAAATGGAGGGCTGACATGGCAAAAAGAAACTGCTGACAATGGCTGAAAAATCTGCCTTTCTTTATTTGGCAATATCATCTAGAAACCAGTTAGAAGTTGTGAACATTATTTACTCAAGATCATGTTTGAAAGCCTGTTTCATTCCCCTTGACCGCTTAAAACCGCAGCCAACCGATAATTATACCGTGGTAGTGTATATTGTGATGTGGGGGGACACGCCCATGTCCTCACCTGACACTACCGATGGTACATCCCTGTGTACACAACCTTCTAGTGGATTAGTTTGAGTGGGATCGTCTTAACAGAGGGCTTTATTGTAGCCTAAGGCTACACATCATAGTCATGTGATATGGACGCTGATCTTATTCCACTTCCCTGCCATCCCTGGCTTCAACCCTGTGATCTTCCCTCCGTGGAGTTACTATCTGTTTCCTTCCCTTTTCGGAGATTGGAGTGAGCTTTTTTCCCCCCGTCCTACAGCATTGGGAATGGGAGCTGGTTCTGTCCGTCTGTCCCCTCAACGGTACCCCCCTCCAAATACATGAGTCTCTCCGTCCAGAGATGGGAGTCTGGGGTATCTAGAGTGAAGGGTGCGAAGCCATGCGCTTTAACGGCTTCCCTTTCCCCTTCCGCTTGGCCCTGTTCCTCATACGTCCATGTAGCTCTTTGTATTCAAATCGATCGGGGCCTGCCCATAATTTATATCTGGGCCTGCTGACATGAGTAGCGCACACTGGACTCTCTCATGGTCTGGACTATAGATAAAAAGCATTTAATTTCCCATCGCGTGTCTATGGCTCCCTACGGAAGGCCGTTGTGACGACAGCTGGGCTCGGTGAAAAGAAGATTGAAAGGAAATCCTATTCTGCTGATGTGGAGCCTCCGACTGGTTGCTGATCTGTACAGCTATCAATATGCACTTCACGCTTTCAAGAATCTCCCCCGCTCTAACACATAGAGTAAAGGCTGGCCTTGACTGTGTTTTAGGAGGACAAAGGCTTTTAAATGAGCGATCACCATATTCCGTTTCCCTGTGTTTCCTGACTAACTAACCCTACCGGCCCCCTGCGCCATCTTTCCCCTTAATCTTCTTTCCACACTCTGGTTGTCTCCTGATAAGTGAGTACGGGTGCCCACTCCTTTTTTTTTTAATTTTTTTTTTCTTTCCACTGAGTAGGGTTAAAGTTCTCCTTTTTTTTTTTTTTTTTTTTTTTTTGCAGAGTATGCATTCTTGTCCTGAATCAAAGCCCAGCCAGACTCAGACTGTGGTCTATTTCTCTCTTCTTAGAGTGCAGATGACTACATGAATAGCCCATATCTGATTTCCCCAACCTTTTCCTCAAAGAGGTGAATGGTCTGACCTGACCTGCGGGCTAGGCACTGTTTAGCTCAGGGCCAGAACCCAGTACCCCCGCTGTTATTTACAAGACCTATTTTGTATGACATAACCCTCTGCTATCTCACTCCACCAACGCTGGAGTGAAGTCCAGTGATTGGCAAGAAGAACCTTTGCTCAGTGCCTTTTGTTAAGGAGAGTAGAGACTGAATGAATATGTCTTTTTTCCGCGCTGATGAATCCATTGTGTGGTTGGGTGAATGAGACTTTTAAACCTATTTAAAACTCAACCCCATTTCATTATTCTTGGGCTGATAGCTTTGTTTGGTTCCTATCTTTGTATCTGTTCTCATGAACAGTCAAAATTCTTCCAACGGAATGGGGGGCATAGGCCAACTCTTGTGGTAGAACTTTGGGTAAATAGTCTGGATCAATAGGTCTGCACCTTTGACCGCCAAGAACATTGCCACTCAAGATAAGGCACAGATCAATCTACAATTATCACTGACCTTATCTGAAAGCACGGAGGACCACGCACCCATACACACATGTTCATTTTTGGTATCTTTTAATAGCGAGAAATGCTTGAGAAGTAGTAGGTAGGAATGTGACACACAAACCCAATGGCCGGGGATCAGGTGGTGACGACATGGCATGGTGCGGGCATGTGGTTCTCATGTGACCTCCAAAGGGCATGGCATTAGCTGCTGGGTACAGTAAACGGGCCCCACTGAGGCCCTCTAGTGAGCCAACACGGTGGTTTCACGGTGGAAAACAATGGGGCTCGTTGACTAAACGTTCTGTGCTTACCGCTCTGGTGGGCAACAGAGAGTGTGAATCACACGCCTGTTTTTGCAGAAGTCAGCAAAGCGGCCAAAGCTTCTTTGGGGGATTACTTTGGTCATTAATTGGCCGTTGGTTTGACTATGTAATTTGCTGTGCCCCCACGTGCCTGCGACCAAGGGAAATTCGTGCCACTTTGTTGCCTTTTCCTGCCCCTACTCCTTTAAACCCCTCTGAGGTCCTGGGTGAGGACCTCTGTCTAGTCCCTCGTGCCCAAACATCTGCTCGGTCGATGGTCGGTTCATGTCGCTGGAACCCCGGCTTGGAGCGTAGCGTTTTGGGACCGCTGATCTAGTGGGACACGGAGGATTAGGGTCAGCGCTAGTAAGGAGCTCAGGAGGCCACAAACCTCTGTTTGAAGTTCTGTTGCTCCATCCATAGTAAGCATGTGTAGTCCTCTAAACAAGTAGATATGGTGGTGTACGTGTGTATGTGCGACAACTAGGGTTTGTTATTATAATTCAATACTTTTATCCGCTACAGGGTATCTGCAGAATTGCATTGATAGTATCCGATACAGAAACATTCTGTGGCATTCAATGCCACATTTTGATGACGAAGTAGCATATCTCTTCAGCGTCCAGCCAGAGATAAAACTGAAGGTTTGTACTCCAAGAGTAAATGCAACGTGAGTTTTCCTAACTCCATTTAAAAGCCTTTAAATCGGTATTTCCAATATGGAAAATTGAAAATTGCCATTGGAGAAAAATATACCTGTATCTGTACTAGTATTGAACATTTTGTGTTGTTAGCCGGCCTGAGTGACGACTACTACTACTACTACGACTACTACTACTACTACTACTACTGTACATGTAAGACACTTTGAATATAATTGTTCTAGTTTTAAAATATTGTCCACAGGATGTTTCGACTTCCTCTGATTAAACGGCGCATACTGCGAGTGCTTGCAGCGCGTTGACCTGTTCAGCGCACATGATGTTCGATGTCTAACCAAAGAAATGGGGGCAAAAAAAAAAAGGAGGAAAAGCAACTGTAATCCTGTGCAGTCTGTGACTAGTGAACCATAACTCCTCCTCTGTGAGCGACTGGAGGTTAGCCGGTTCAAACCCAGCGGGCCCCGGGCCCATCGTCCCGCTCCACACTCATTGGCTTTGTCATTCCAGCTGCGATGGTGTCTGTGAACAGAGGGCATTATTCATGTCCTGGAAAAAGGAGGGGGACGGGGAGCGGAGTTCCTAATTGAAATTCCGAGCTTTTTCACTCTGGAATGAAGTGAAGCGAAGCCTCTGGCCGCTCCTGGACGACTGTATTATCCGGGACCTGTCACCTTGGAAAGGCCACTCGTCCGGACTGGAGACCGGTCACATGTAGCCAGGGCAGCAAAGAAAGCACAAAATAAGTAGAATGTGCAAGATAAACGCTGGGGTGACGGAGAGGTAAAGTGACCGGAGGCGGTACAGTTGCTGTTGTTGCTGGGGTGTTGTTGCCACAGTTTGAAGGGCCGAGGTGTCTTTGGCCGGGGCCGGTCAGAGTGGGGCGCATGCTAATGAACGGCCGAATGAATCATGGCCGCAGTGATGGAAGTGTGGTCGGGGGGGGGACAAGGAGCCTCTTTCTAGGCCCCTGCGACGGTAGCCTCCTGTCGCGGTGCTCGGAATAACAACCGGAGACTCTTAGAATAAATTGTCCAAGCTGTTGTTGACTCTCATTCTGTGTACGACCCAGTGGCTTCAAAAGTCCATATAGAGATTGGTCCGATAACTTATGGTGCAATATGAGGCCGTGGGGTCCCTCAAGCTGTCTTCAGTTAACACAGCCATGTTGTTTATTTGACTCATGCCGTTCCTTGGAATCACATTTCTATTATCTTTCTAAATACACAATACAAGGGAAGGCCTCACTGTCAGGAACAAACAAAGCACCGTCCTGTCTGGTTGAAGCCGCACACAATGTTTTACCAGAATCCGAATAGAAATCCGTTTATTTGGCCAGGTACATTTTCATATACGAGGAATTTGTCGTGGCATGCATGGTACATGGTGAACAGACAATTATCATAATTAAAAAAATACATGAGGTTTAATGATGTGAAATTTATTTTTTATTACTATACAAAAACTTCAAAATAGAAAACAACAAAATTGGCCAAAAGTTGCCGATAGCAAATAAAATGAACAAAAATAGCTAAATAAAAATAATTTAAATAGCCAAATATATGGAAAAAGTCTTAAAATGAACAAAAGTAGCCTATTTAAAAAAAAAAATTAGCCAAATAAAGAAACTAAATAAAACAAATTTATACAAAATAGCTGAATTTAAAAAACAAAAAAATAGCCAGATGTATTAAAACACACAGTATAAAAAGTGTGATTCTATGAACCAAGAAGATTGATGTTAAAACCAAAGCACCTCTATTGAACCCCACGCTGCCTTGAACTGTTGTCCAGACATGCTCCTCATTTCAGAAGACCTCTTGACCGCCTTTTTCCTCCAGGGGTCGAGCTGTGTTTGCCCGAGTGGCGTTTCTCCATGACCATGGTTGCCAGCTTTGTGGTTTTGGGCGGCCAGCTGCTGATGCCCGGCGTGGCCTACCTCTGCCACGACTGGCAGGTTCTTCAAGCCGTCATCATTTGCCCGCTGCTGCTGATGCTGTCGTACATCTGGTGAGGAGGGGACGGGCGGGGTCGCGATAGGGTCATTATAGCACCGTGTTTCGCGTGATTTAGTTTCGCCCGCGTGCCATCTTGTGACGCAACATAGAAACTACAACTTGAACAAATTAAATCATTCATTATTTATATTTATTATTGTAGGGTAAAAAGTCTGCAACGTTGTTGGTGTTGGGTACGTTGTTGTGGGCTATTTTTTCGGAATGCAGTCGCATACCAGGGTTAGGGTTAGGTGTGGTGCCCCCTCAACCTCTCCAGCAGGTTCTGAGAATTTCACAAATGCAAATTGCGTCACAGGGTTACAAGCGGTGGTTGGCTCCCTTCTTTACTAAAAGGCAAACAAGAAAGCCCGTAACCCCAAGTGCCCCTTTATTTATTTATTTATTTATTTATTTTGATAAATAAATAAAAACACAGGATTACCGCAGAATTTTCTCGTAAGCGAATACGGATACACTGAATCATGAAACATTGAATCTTAATGTAAAGCCCGTCGTTCTAAAATTGACCATAAAGCATCTCAGAGTTTGGCTTCCTGTCCAGGCATCACACCAAATTGCCTCGAAGCCCTCAGTCGGAGCACCGTAGATCACATATTGCTGACGGTGTGTTCTTCCTTCCACGCGGCAGGATCTTCCCAGAGTCCCTGCGATGGCTCCTGGCCACGCAGCAGTACAGCCGCTCCAAGTGGATCATGGGACACATCGCCAAGAAGAACCAAGTCAACACGGAGCTGGACGCCGATGACATCCTCACAGGTGGGAGTTTCGTGTAACAAACGATATGCGTTCCCAATGATCCCCCAATATTTTGTCGTTGGCTCACATCCCACCGCCCAATGTCATTTCGTCTCCCGAGCAACTGTGTTGGGTTCCTGTAGACACCACGTCCCCGTCCCCCCCTGGTGTTTTTCGCTAAATAAAGGCAGATTGACTAGCCTGACATCCATTTCCACTCCGGTATCCATAGAAACAGGCCTGCACCCGAGGTAGCGGGTCGGAGGTAAACGCATGCCGTGGCCCTCGGGGGCCGTGCGATAATTTCATTATTTGCCTCGGGGTGTCGAGCCGGGAGCCGATATGGACATAGGGTCGGTCCACTTTGACCCCAGGCTGGACACACGATAGCCACGAGGATAATGGCCGTCCGATTAGGGCTGCTGCAGGGACATGTAAACTGTGAGTGGTCCTGGTACATTGTTTCTATTTTGAGTTATGACGGTTGGAACCTCCTTGTTTACTGTATTATTCATCAGGCTTTCGGCATGCCATCGCACAGTGGTTATTAATAGTCACAATTCAATATACACTGTACGAGACAACAAAGTAGAAGAATTCAATGTGAAATCATGAAATTGATCGGTCACTTAGAGGCTGGTGTCGTCTGCCTCCTGCAAGTGAGCGTGACTGACAGCGAAATCATGAAGACGACGACCTTCAATTTCCGAAGGGCGGCAAGACGTCAGTTTCCCGGGGGCGCGCGCGTCGACAGCAAAATAGGGGGGAAATGCAGCGCGGCGCTTGGTCTCCCTGAAAACCCAGGGAACCTCGGCGGCGCGAGGCGAAAAAGGTGCGCGGACGAGCCATTAAAAATGCAGGACGGAGGTTTCTGGGGGCGCTGGTGTGCTTCTCCAACCTGTCTTTAAAGAACCCTTTTGCTTTCGTCCTGAGCGTGCCGCTATCGACCGATACCTCCTCCCCCTTCTCCTCTCCAGAACTGCAGAGAGCTCTTCAGAGGAAACCCAAAAAGACCTGCATCGTGAAAATGGTCGGAACGAGGAACCTGTGGAAGAATATTGTCGTTCTCTGCGTGAACTCGTAAGTGCCATTGGACTTTAGGCGTATAGAGTGTGTGTGTGTGTGTGTGTGTGTGTGTGTGTGTGTGTGTGTGTGTGTGTGTGTGTGTGTGTGTGTGTGTGTGTGTGTGTGTGTGTGTGTGTGTGTGTGTGTGTGTGTGTGTGTGTGTGTCTGCGTGTGCGTGTGCGTGTGCGCATGTGCTGAAGCGATGCCCGTTAGACCATTACGAGGAGACCTGATGCCACTTTTGACCTGGAAGGTCGATCACGGTATTGATCGGCGTCCCACATCGCTTTTAACCGGCCCGGCATCATCTGTCTTTTTTTTTTTTTTTTTCCCCCGTTGCCCTCTTCATCTCCTCTTTAGACCTCATCTTTGGACCTTATCTTTACTCCTCTTTCGTCCTTGTATTTTAGAACTCATCTCAGACTGTGTTCCTGACTTGCGAATTTTACATGTCCTTATGAGTGTGTGTGTGTGTGTGTGTGTGCGTGCGTGCGCGCCCTCCCTCACGCCAGGCTAACGGGCTACGGGATCCACCACTGCTTCGCCCGCAGCATGGTGGACCCCGAGGTGCAGGAGACCACCATGTTCCACAACTTTTACGCCGACTACTACACCATGGCGGGCATCGCCGTGGCATCCTGCCTGGCGCTGTGCCCAGCCGTGGGGCTGATGGGGCGGCGCGGCGGCCTCCTCATGTTCATGATCATCACCGCACTGGCCTCCCTGCTGCAGCTGGGCCTGCTCAACCGTGAGTCTTTTGGGGACCTTTGAGGGTTCTTTTCGGGTAGTCTTAGGTTCCTGGGGTCCTTTAGGGTCCTTCTGCGTCCCTTCTCGGGTCTTTATCTTGGGACACTTTTTGGGTTCGTTTTTGGGTCATCTTAGGATCCTTGTAGGTACTTTTAGCATCCTTGTAGCATCCTTTTAGGATCCTTTTGCGGTACATATAGGGTCCTTTTTATGGTACTATTGGGGTCTTTTCAGGGTACTTTTAGGGACCATTTAAGGTACTTTTATGTTACTAAACCCCCTTCCCCTCCAACCACCCCCAACACAATGATGCCCAGCGTGAACCTTTATTGTCCTTCTGGGTCCTTTTAGGGTACTTTTCATCCTTTTCGATTACTATTTTTGGGAGGACCTAGGCATACTACTTATAAAATAATTTTAAACCAATATCCCGTCTCAGTGTTTTATTTTGCTTTGTAAGTACCTGTGTAATAAGATGGATAATGTGCAGCCAGCCGGTCATTATCACAGAATAACCTCCTTCAGATGACCCTGTCAGGGGTCATTTTGCTGTGATAACCATTGATAACCCTTACATATTTCACATTTGCTGGCTGTTTTTTTTTAAATGTGTTTGTTTTGCTTTGTTGTTGTTTTTTTTTTTTTTTGCTGGCTGGCTGTTTCAATCCAATGCCTGACATGATTGGCCAATTACTCACATGTCATGTTTTACAACAAGGCTATTTAAGCAAATCAAAGCGGTGCGGGCACTTTGTTTCATCTTGGTTCCAAACAAGTTGGACTTAATGGTTAACTTGAATCAACAGAGACAGATTACTCAGATTACTCGGTTGGAGTATTAACGGTTTGTTGACAAGCGAAACATGTTTCTTTCTTTTACTTGTTCCGTGTCATTGATCTTGTTTTATGGTCTGAGAACACTTGTTATATTTCTGTGTGTTCTCTCTCTTCCAGTGCTGGGGAAATACAGCGTGCAGCTGAATATAGGTGAGAGCGTCAATCACTCTTGGTATTATTGTGAATAACTTTATTTTCTTTGTTTTCAACACTGTGGATCTATATTTTCATGAAGCCCAAAACTGCAGAAAATAAAGAAATAAACCTCTCTTATAATTAAGTCCCGGGTGGAATTAAATCAAACCTAACATACTGCCTCCCTTTTTTTTTTAAGTCTGGAGAGAATAATCCTCTCTCTCTCCCTCCCCTCTGGCCCATTTCTGTTTATCCATTTTGTCATTCTCTCCATCGTCCTCGTAGTGAAATGGAGGTGGCTGCTAGTTCCACGGGGGATTATAGATTAGAGCCGATCATAGACAGGTTCCTTGGTGATCCTCTTTAGGACGCGTCCCGCTCGGCCCCCCGACGGACGTTTCCAGTCGCGTTTGGTCAAAATGCGCCGAGCGCATCCCTAATTTAAAGACAAACCAAAGAAAGAAGATCGCAATTAGACCTATCAGCATTAAGAAAAAGGTCATGTAGAGTTTATTTTAGGCAATTGTAAAGTTCTGCATAGATGTTGCAAGTGTTGCATGTAAGATTTTGTCATAGTAATGCCGCTAATACCTTAGTATTCCCCGTTGACCTGTTGGATGCATCATTTATTCTTGTGTAGTATTGTATTCAATAACGTTATAAAATATCACCATGTGGTCACAATGATTCTATTAGAGGTTTACTTACCCAGAATCTATTGGGTAATCTACATTTTCATATACAAGGAATACAACTTAATGAATAGCCCTAAAAATAATGCGTCACGATAAAAAGAATAGAAAAAAAACAAAACAATATATACAGTATGCACAGAATTTACAATAGTGCAGAATATACAATGTAAATAAATAAAAACAAATAAATTACAAAAGAGGCTATGACGGGCTAAGTGGCAGTCAGATGCCAGTATTTACTTGGTATAAATAAGAATATAGTTGAACATTTATGTTTATTATTATTATCAATAACAACAACAACACACAGCAATACACAGGGTCCAGGTTAGTCGGTGTGACATGTGACGTAACGATGTTCAAGTCCTATTTGCAATTCTGTCGATTTTATTACAGTAAGGTAATGTTATAACTAACGACAATTCATCCAGATTCATACAGCATCCTTATATAGGGCAGTTCCCTTTACCAAAACGTCATCTAGGGCACTTGTGTCCATATGCAAACATTCTGGATCTTGCTCAAGATGACATATAACCAAATTATACGATCCAACATTATATATTACCAAATGGATTGTCTGTAATGGAATACAATATTACGTTATAATGGCAGGAAATCAGGCTTGGATGACATAAGGTTATTTGTAGACTACCATTACTTTTGAATTTGACTTATTATGGAGGACTAAGGACTAATATAAATGTATGTAACTGCCTTCACAGCCTTCTTCCCTGTCGCCACTCTTAAATTCCTACTCCTTTTTGAAATGAAGCCATCTGTGTTTGGCTGTAACCACTAAACCAGGGCTTGTCATTGTTATAACTCACTGTAGTGTGTGTCGGAATAGAGCTGTTATCTAAGGGGCTGATGTATGAAGTCTCAGCGTCTGTGATACGAGTTGTGGACGGTGGTGTAGCGGTGATCCACGGTGTTCGCCTCTCTGCTCAGACAGTTAATAAACTGCTTGTATTTCGGGAGTTTGTGTCTTATATTCCCTTGTGTGCTGTGTCGCGCAATGATGATGCAGTGATGGAATGACAAAGTGCCGATTGTCTGTGACAAATCGGTATTCTGAGCGTTTGGTACAGTGCCGGGCAATGATAACGCAATGACACGGTGACGACTCTCTGTGACCAATTACAGATTTCCGAGTTCTGGTGGCCCGCAGCAATACTACTAACACGAGTTACAATGTTCCGATTTCCCGTGGAACGCAGCATCAGCTCCCGCTGTCTGTTGTCTCGGCCCAGCGCAAACCCTGCGTGAACTGCGTACCTTTCCCCATGCCCAAGCACCCCCAGAGCCACAATCTGCACATATATATCAAATTGGATAGTGATTATCCTGCTCCACCACCCTAACGGAGGTAGCAGGTAGCTCTGAAATGTGTCACAAGGACACACCACACCGCAGTCGTCCAAACCGCTCCGCTACTTCCAGTAGTTTTAGTCAGCCCTGTGAGCTGGACCCCTAATAATAATAATAATAATAATAATAATAATAATATGTATACAACGGTATTGAGCTGGCTAAAAACGATGGGTAATTACAGTATATTTCAGTTTATTACACAATTATTGCGCAGCTTACAATGTGTGTGTTGGGTTGTTCCACTTTATATAGAATCTTCAAACGTCAGATGGACAAACATGTAGAATTGTTTGGGGTCATTTTATTGATTGTGTGTGTGTGTGTGTGTGTGTGTGCGCGTGTGTGTCTGCAGTGCGCTCGGATACGCTGAACAAGAACTTCTCCATCGCCTTCTCCATCATCGGCATGTTCTCCTCCCACGCAGTCAGCAACCTGAGCATCTTTTTCTGCGCCGAGATCACGCCCACCGTCATCAGGTAAGCCAGAGGCAGGACTGCAACCATCTTGCCATCTGATGGGGGGGGGGGGTATAAAAATCAAATACAATTGTTTTACCCAGAATTTTTGTCAAATGTAATTCTATATCCCCACTGAGTATGTAGGACATAGCATTGGATTTATGTTGAGTTGGGGTTATGTAATTTGGCGTTGTCCGCTGTCAGAGTGGCAATGGGGCGCCATCTAGTGACCACAGGGAGCAATGGCACGTCGATGAATAAGACTGCGACTAGGGTGTTGCATAGCACTGACTGCAACGCTGCAAAATGGCAGTGACTTGTTAAAAACTTAAGCATTCTGTACACCACACGAGAAAGGGAGATAAATATCTCAAATACATCTCTTTTTAAATATATTATATATTAATATTCATAGTGACGGTAAAGTGCCGTGTAATTTTCTATATTTACCATATTGTAATAACGTGTTATAATGTATAATGTGTATTATAATAATGTGTTTCCCATCGCAGGGGAGGTGGTGTTGGACTGGTCTTGGCCAGCGCCGGTTTTGGGATGCTGACGGCCCCCATCATGGATCTCCACAACCAGAAGGGCTACTTCCTCCACCACGTCATCTTCGCCTGCTGTACCCTCATCTGCATCATCTGCATCCTGCTGCTGCCCGAGACGCGCTACCAGCCCCTTCCCGAAACCCTGGCGGATGGCGAGAGCTATACCCGCCAGCCCCTGCTCCCGCCGCGGAGACCCGGGGAGCAGCGCCTCCTGCTGGCCCAGTCGGAGAGCAGCAGGGACTACACCCGGGTCCACGACACACCTCTCCACGAGGCGGCCGCCACCGTCATCTCCACCATGGACTCCACCGCCTCGTCGGCCGTGGACCTGACGGCGCCCTCGGTCATAGACGTCTTCATCCCCGCTTCCGATCCCAAAGACCCCAAGAACACCTTCTCCGCCCTGCCCATGACCCCCATCACCAGGGTGGACACGGAGTGCGTCGTGCTGGCCAGTAAGGAGCGCCTGCTCTCCTCCACCCCTTTACACAATGTCCCGAGCATCACGGACCCCCTTCTGTCCAGCACTGAAGAAGTGGCTGCACCGTCCGAGGTCTTCGGCGGGCCGACCGCTGTTCCTGACATTCCCGAGACCGCCCTCTCTCCTTCCAAAGATCTGCCCCCCAGCCCCACTGTCACCCCAGCCCATTCCACGTCCTTAGGGGACTCCTCCACCCCCCCTGAACCCCCTGTCCCCGAATCCATATCGACCTCCAAGGTGGTCCACCCCGAAGCCCTGCTCCCCGGCTCAGCTTTGGAGTCCCCCAACGGGGTCGATGAAACGCCCCCCATTTTGGACTCAGGCGCTCCTCCTTCAGCAGAGGCCGCCCCCGCGGACTCCCCGCCTCCACCCGTGCACGAGCATGCGCCTCTCCATCCCGCTCCCTCACCCCCTCCCATCGTCCCCTCGGCCACGGACTGCAGTGTTAACATCGACGCCCCCTCCTCCACCGGCGTTCCCATTCCAATAGACTCTGACCCTGCGGCGGAAGAGTCCAAACCTCCACCCGTCGCCCCTGTAGACCCCCTTCCCTGCCAAGAGCCCCCTCCCCCGGCCGCCGTTGACACGGACTCCGCCCGGCCTCAGACGTTGGGCTCGGGCTCCCCCACTCCCTGCATCAACGACGTTCCCCCTTCCACCCCCCCACTGACTATCCACCCCACGTCCGGTCCCTCGGGGGATTCCTCCGCGGCGCCCTCCGCCCTCCTGGCAAGCACGGACATGCTTCATGCCACTTCCGTTCCGGAATCGGAATCGGCCATTTCGAATGTCACGCAGCTCGTCCGGCCCGCGCCGGACGGGGCCCCGTCCGCAGACTCTACCGTACTTGCCATGGTGGACTTCGAGGAGGGC
>NC_137196.1:14813878-14901378 GCF_960531495.2 Zeus faber | reverse complement strand
GATGGAGAGAGAGAAAGAGAGAGAGAGAGAGAGAGAAAGAGAGGGTGGAGCTAATGCGGATGTGACCATCAAAGGCCCCATGTGATCTTTCCAACATGGCCTGGGTGTCAATGCTCTGGCACGAGGCTCAAAATGTTCTTCAAAAAAATCCACGTGTTCGAAGGAAAAGGTCATATTTATGGTATATTTTGCATATTTCTGGTAAGATATGAGTGGTTTCTAGTTTTGTTTATAGCTTTTTTTGTAGGTTTATCTCCATGTGCACGCCCTGTGTGTCAGCTAGAGACCACCACCTATATTTAACATCACTGATCAATCAGTTGCCTTGGAATCCCTCTATCCTTTTCTTTCTCTGCACCCAAAGGTAACAAGTTTGTTCCGCGTGCCATCCTGGTGGACCTGGAGCCGGGCACCATGGACTCCGTGCGCTCCGGCCCGTTTGGGCAGCTCTTCCGACCCGACAACTTTGTCTTTGGTGAGTGCATCGGACGGACAGACCAACCGGGCAGACAGACAATGTGTGTCAGCGTCCTCCGGCTGTCATGGCCTCCTACTGTACATCGGGGCGTAGCTTGGTTTGACAGTGATGAATATTCCTTCGTGTGAAGCCTCTGCAGCCGCTCAGCAAATGTGTCAGCGTTTGTGATGGGCGCAGCGGTGTCGGGCCAAGGCTCTGCCCGCCGCTGGTGACTCAGCCAAAAGGAGCGTGGAGGGAGCCAGCGCTGCAGTGCTGAGCAGGACAAAGGAGGAAAACCCAGCGCAGGATGCACTTCCACTTAAAGGACAACTGCCGTATTCAACCCAGCTGCAATATGTAGTGAGATGGGGGCCACGTTCTTCTGTCTGCAGCCGTGATTACCCAGTTGAACTGTGTGTGTAGCTCGGCCAACTCCCATGATCGAGGGGTAGAGAAGGTTGAGGTTAAAAGAGACCATCGTTTTCCTTCAAGCACACTTAGGTTTGCTCCGCAATGAACCTGTTTAATGTCGATATAGTCACACAGCAAGATGTAATTCAGCCAGATGAGTCAAGTTCAAGTTCTAAATAGCCCAATAACAAAGTTTTCTTCTTTCTTCTTCAAGCTACAAAACACCCTCAAACCTTCAAAGTATGGTTGATGAAGCTGGAGACTAATTGTTTTATCTCCTAGATTTTCACTTATTTTTCCATGTTTTAAGGTGGTCAACGTTCAAATATTCTGCCTTTTATGTGTCATGGCTCATGAAGTGCATTCAGTTACATTGTTTGTCTCTCTTGTAGAAGAGGTTCTGAATCTCAATGAGACCAACCTGATAAAATGTAGGCAAAAAAAAAATACCCCAGTAAATTGACCCACTTTCTGTTGCCCAAACCTCCTCATGTCCCAGGTCAGAGCGGAGCTGGGAACAACTGGGCTAAAGGCCACTACACGGAGGGCGCCGAACTGGTGGACTCGGTCCTGGACGTGGTGCGGAAGGAGTCTGAAAATTGCGACTGCCTGCAGGGCTTCCAGCTCACCCACTCCCTGGGTGGCGGCACCGGTTCGGGCATGGGCACTCTGCTGATCAGCAAGATCCGCGAGGAGTACCCCGACCGCATTATGAACACCTTCAGCGTCATGCCCTCGCCCAAGGTGTCCGACACCGTGGTGGAGCCCTACAACGCCACGCTCTCCGTCCACCAGCTGGTGGAGAACACCGACGAGACCTTCAGCATTGACAACGAGGCGCTCTACGACATCTGCTTCCGCACGCTCAAGCTGACCACGCCCACCTACGGAGACCTCAACCACCTGGTGTCGGCCACCATGAGCGGGGTGACGACCTGCTTGCGCTTCCCTGGCCAGCTCAACGCTGACCTGAGGAAGCTGGCCGTCAACATGGTGCCCTTCCCCCGGCTGCACTTCTTCATGCCGGGCTTCGCCCCGCTCACCAGCCGGGGGAGCCAGCAGTACCGCGCACTCTCCGTGCCCGAGCTGACGCAGCAGATGTTCGACGCCAAGAACATGATGGCGGCGTGCGACCCGCGCCATGGGCGCTACCTCACCGTGGCGGCTATCTTTCGCGGGCGCATGTCCATGAAGGAGGTGGACGAGCAGATGCTGAGCGTGCAGAACAAGAACAGCAGCTACTTCGTGGAGTGGATCCCCAACAACGTGAAGACGGCCGTCTGTGACATCCCGCCGCGCGGCCTCAAGATGTCCGCTACCTTCATCGGCAACAGCACCGCCATCCAGGAGCTCTTCAGGAGGATCTCGGAGCAGTTCACTGCCATGTTCCGCCGCAAGGCCTTCCTGCACTGGTACACCGGCGAGGGCATGGATGAGATGGAGTTCACCGAGGCCGAGAGCAACATGAACGACCTGGTGTCGGAGTACCAGCAGTACCAGGATGCCACCGCTGACGAGATAGGCGAATACGAAGAGGACGAAATAGAGGACGAGGAGGAAGCCCGCCATGACGTCCGCCATTGATTACTTCAGAGCCTCATAGAAGATACCGCTGTCTTAGCCAATGTGAAACAATCACTTGAAATAGTCAATAATTGTTGTTGGAAAGAATTAAAAAGTTTGCAGCAAAAGGAGAATGTTAGACTAATGTTCTGCAGGTTGCAGAGTGATATTAGCCATTTAGCCTCGGTAATACTGTGTATCAATGTGGCCCCACGCTGAAAAACACCATGAGTGCTGTTAAAACCCAACAAATTATCTGAGTATTACAGTCATTGGATTCCCCAAGTCATGCTTTACCAGTGCCAATAATAAAGAGAAGCAGTGTTGCCCGATATACAGTTTTGTAAAATGGATCTCAATGTGCATTCATCACAAAATCAATAAAAAACAAATACCTTGTCCTGTCAATATAATGTGTGTGTCTTGTTATGGGAGAAAGGTGTGGGAGAAACATTCTGAACATCTCAAGGAATTTTAGTGTTCCTCAGAAAGGCATCAGGAAACCCGACTAACAAGAAGAAGCCCTTAGAAGAGCAATATATACAGAGCAATGTGTGAATTCGGGGAGCCGACCAGGTAAAAAAGCAATTCAAAAAGCAACATTCATTATTCACAATACAGTGGCATACACCTGTGCATCCCCCTGTTGGAGGTTTGCTCAAGACTGATGATACAATGCCTCTAATTATATAAAGCTCAAAAGGATGCATACATTACCCTAAACTACAATGCACTATACTAAATTGAGAAAGTAAAATGCATCCATCTATACAACATCTTTAAGATCTCTAAACGTAATAGTACTATAATAACGCTGTAATAATGTTGAAATAAGTTAGACAAATACACTTACACATTATAATAAGTGAGACTAATAACACTATAATAACACTTACATTACTGTAAAAAGTTAGGCTAATGCATTGTAATATCACTGTAGTAACCCTGTAATACGTTAGACAATACACTGTATTTACACTGTAATAATACTATAATAAGTTTGCCAACTAAGACTGTAATAAAACTTTAATAAATTAGACTAATAACACTAAGAACACCGTAATCATGCAGAGAAATATCCTACTATATTCCTATTTATATTCAGAACCGGTCAATACTTCCATCCCTACTACATCTTCGCCTCATAGCCTTTTTTTGTCATGCATTGAGCCTATTTTGTTAATCAGCCACAACATTAAAACATAATGTTTTAACCAAAACAGCTCTGAGCCGTGGAGGCATGGACTCCACAAGACCTCTGAAGGTGTCCTGTGGTATCTGGCACCAAGACGTTAGCAGCAGATCCTTTAAGTCCTGGAGGTTGTGAGGTTGGGCCCCCATGGATCGGGCTTGTTGTTCCAGCACATCCCAAGGATGCTCCATGGAATTAAGATGTGGGGAATTTGGAGGCCAGGTCAACACCTTGAACTCTTTGTCATGTTCCTCAGACATTGAACTGAACATTGAACATCGGATCAGACTGGCTCAACTTCACTCCCCACACGCATCAATGAGCCCATGGGCGCCCATGACCCTGTCACCGGTTCACCGGTTGTCCTTGCTTGGAGCACTTTTGGTAGGTATTCACCACTGCATACCAGGAACACCCCACAAGACCTGCTGTTCTGGAGATGCTCTGACCAAATCGTCGAGCCGTCACAATTTGGCCCTTGTCAAAGTCGCTCAGATCCTTACGCTTGCCCATTTTTCCTGCTTCCAACACATCAACTTTTTAATGTTGTGGCTGATCAGTTCATGTTTTTTTAGACTGTGTCATTTAATTACAGTGGAGGATAATAGACGGACTGAAATGTTCCTCTTCCACTGGTGTGGGAAGAAGCTGATTGAAGAACCCCCACTTTGCTCGTATGTGTATTGTTAAACCTGAACGTCGCTATCTAGAAGGATTGTAAAAAAAACAGTTTGGACGTTTGGAAGCAAGAGTCTGCATTTCTTCTTAGATCTAGATCTAATCCTTAGATCTGTCCACAGTCGACATGCAAATGCCCAAGAGCCCTTTTCAAGTTGTCAAACCTGTTCTAGTTTCCATTATTTTGTTTACCTCAATCAACACATTACATAACCTCTGGCTGTTGACAAAAAACACTGTAGCTGCTCAGCGTTATCTCCATCACCAGTGCTGACATGGAAGGAGAAAAAGGGAATACTAGCTGAAAAGTATTTCAAATGATGAATGTGGTCATTCCGCCTGCCACACGCCACTCGAGGTGGGTTTTCAGGGCCCTCCGACACAGAGACACAAGCGATGGGGTTGAAAACACACCAGTGCTATTGTAGCGAGTAGGCAAGGTGGAACAAGCCTGGAGCAGATATATATGACAAGGACTCCTCTCCTGTATGTGTGGGGTGGTGGTTTTACCTGTTGCTTGTTAGACCAAGCAACATATATACAGCCACTGATCCTGGGCCCAATTACCTAGACCCAGGACAGGTGGGACTGCTCAAACCACACCATCCCCACACCACAATGAGTTTTTATTATTTGTTCTGGTTCTGGGACAAATACGTTATTTCATTTCCTTCTAGAAACCCAGAAAACCAGATTTTCTACCTAGCAACACAGTTGAAGGAATTGAAGTATTTAAGACCGACTTTCTTCACCTGGAAAAGACACAGTTTATCACCGTAGAGTGACGAGTGACAAATTAAATAAAACTAGACAACAAGCGGAAGTTCCACAACCGTTACGTTTTATTATGACAAGGGGTGCAAAGTTAGACAAAGAAAACCTTAATGGCCTGCAAATCTTCTATATATGTAAATGCTGTGAAAACATGAGACGCAAGAGCCTGCAGGAACATTTTTAAACACCATTATCAAAATTATCAGTAGCAGCTAAAGCAGGTAAAATCCAAAATCATCAGGGCTTTCCCTGGGAATCTTCAGAAAACCAGCCCCAAGTCCAGGTTCCAGCATAACAAAACAATATTTACAAATAAACTAAGAAACACACTGTGTAAGTTTCTACCCTGGTAATTTTTGCAACAATATACACATATTAATAAAAAAAGAGTCAAACTTTGAAAGTTTAATTTGTGCAACTTAGACCAAGTAGGACACAAAAGCCTGACACCATGGACAATGAACCCACAATTTGTCCCCAGACAATCTACAGAGAAAAACGACAATTTACTGCCTTTTTTTCCACAAATTATCAGAATACATGAGAAACTGGAAAATGCCACAATACTGCAATTACAATAAACTCATCCGGGGCGCCTCGGTGGCTCACCGCAGAGTGCACCATATGCAAGGCTCAGTCCTTACCACAGCAGCCCAGGTTTGATTCCAGCACACGGCCATTTGCTGCATGTCATTCTTCCTCCCCACAATATCACTATCAAATAAAGCATGAAAATGCCAAAAAATCTATCTTTAAAAAAAGAAGTTATTCGCACACCAAATACTAATTTGAGATTCTTACTGATAAATTAATACTCTCCTTGTCTAGTCTAAAAAAAATTGGATTTTTGTGTTTTCAGGTTTAGAATAACATATAAATGATTAATAACCGGCAAAAGGTTAGGTGCATTTCTGTATGTAAAATGCGTTTGGGGTATTTAACAATTAGCATTTAAGTTTTCCAGAATAAGCCTAGCATATAAGCAAGTCGTTGTATTAATGAAAGTCAATTCACTATTCCACATCAAGTAGGAGGAAAAAGGCGCTTTACGGATTTATCTTTCATAATCAGGAAAACAAAACAAAGTGAGAACACAACCTCCCAAAACAGGTTTTATGCTCTTGTGGTGGTTTCCATATTTCTCTCTGTGACTGAGATCTTTTTCTGTTGCACAACAACTTTTTGGCCGCCTGTTGCCCTAGGCCTGGCCGTGGCCCTCGGAATGGAAACCTTAGTCGACCCCAAAGAGCCGCCCTGGGAGTTGGAGCTCCACGCAAAGCTCTGACCTTGCCCTTGGAAACCCTGATCCCTGACCTCCAAGCCTGGACTTGATGACCCCAGCCCCACCTGGAGGACGCCCTGCACTTGGCCTGCGCTGCCTACCGCACCTGTAGATCCTCCTGAAGCATTCTCCATCAGCAGAACTTGCCTGGACCTGCTGCTTCCTTGCGAAAAGCTCTCTGCCATTCTAACGTTCTCTACTTCTTCTGACCCCTGCAAGATGGTTTTTCCTGCCCCTCCACCCATGCCTCCCTCCCGACGCTCTACAAGGACCATACCCTGGGAGCCCTGGAGGCCTCCTATGTGCACCAGACCTTGGCCGAGGCCCACTTGACCCCCGGCCTGCTGGCCACCACCCGCCACTAGGACCATTTGGGGCTTGGAATCGACCACATACATGGGGGCAGCGGTGTAGTACAACGTGGGCTGCTGGATGAGCAGTGCCTGATTCGGAATCACGATCTTGTCTTGGACATGAACGTTGGAAAGGGTGCCTATTCCCTGAGCCCTATCACTGACCAGGCTATTTTGGGCGGCGATGGAGGAAGCAGAAAGCATGTTGTGGGAGCTGATGTCGATGTGGTCCACGTCCCTGACTCGTT
This sequence comes from Zeus faber, assembly GCF_960531495.2. Lineage (NCBI taxonomy): Eukaryota > Metazoa > Chordata > Actinopteri > Zeiformes > Zeidae > Zeus > Zeus faber. The sequence goes on along the minus strand of NC_137196.1, from coordinate 14,894,420 downwards.
CCGTGTGAGTGTGAGTGTGGGTATGGGTGGAGGTGGAAGGCATGGGGGGTGACGGCGTTCTGGGCGGGCGGCAGACGGAGACCCCGATGTGCGTGTCCGTGGACTCAGCCAACGTTGTCCCCCGGCAGATCTCGGCCAAGGTTTTGAATTTTGGTCCGAGGTCATTGAGGAACTCCAGGTCGTCCTCGTTCTCAAAGAGGCTGCAGCAGCCCACTGAACCCACGGGGGACTCCCGGCCTTCGTAGTCATAGATCAGCATGGAGTCCTTCTGCTGGGGCTGCTGAGCTGCATGGCTGGCCTTCTGCAAAAAGACAAGGGAGGGATAGACAGACATTTGTAGATCAATGGCAATACCATTTAACACAGCAGGGTTTACACATTGCATCAAACAAATCAGTCAAAAGGGTATTTTATTTATCCATTTGCTTAAACTATGGTCTATACTGTCGGTATAACGTGCTTATGAATGTTTTTGCGGCACAGGAGTTTTTTTAAAAGCTCATGAACTTAACTTATATAACCAAATATCAGCCATTTAATGCTATGAATACCGGGGATGGTAGCTCAGGCGGTAGAGCTGGTGGTCTAGTGATCTAAAGGTTGCTGGTTCGATCCCAGGCTCCTCCTGCTAGCATGCTGTAGTGTCCTTGAGCAAGACACTTAACCCCTAATTGCTCCTGATGGCTGCGTCCGTCGGTGTTTGAACAACTGTAAGTCGCTTTGGATAAAAGCGTCTGCTAAATGTAATGAATGTTGCCCACTGACATCCACTGCAGCCTGGCTGTCCTGGATGGGGGATAGTCCTCATTCTGTGACCCCTTCTCAAGGTCCTTCTTGCTTTTTTCCCCTCATAAGGGGGTTTTCTTGAAACACAGTATGTCCTCGCCAGGGTGGGAGTTAGGACCTGGGAATGCCGTTGATGTTCATGTGAAATGTGAAGCACTGTACTGTGATTGCTGCGCCCCTGCGTCGATCTGGTCGCGCTTTGCCTGTCTCTCCCAGTGCCAAAACTCATACACACAATAGGCCTAGGACTAGGACCGGGCTGCGGAGCTCGAGGGGGGCTCGGGGCCCTTCCCGCTGCTTGGAGGCGCGCGACATAATGCCGACCTTATACACCAGAACTTATCCCAATTGGGATAAGTCCTGTACACTTACCGGTTGACACCTTACACACACACATACAGGCGGTCCCATCTCACACACACACACCTGCTTCGAGTGCACCCCAGCACCCACTAGGTTGCATTCCTCTCCTTTCCTCCCTCATTTACTGCCATAACCATGACAGGAAGAGGCCACGTGACCAGTTGTAGTTCTAGTTTTCCTGGACTTAATCAACTGTTTTTTAATAGATGTTTATGTTTCCGTGTAAATGTTGTTTGCTTCTATGTTTATTTGTCTCACCGTGGTGATTCTCCCCCTCTTGGAGTAGTGATTAGTTGTTTATAGACCCAAACATGATGAATAGTTCTCCAAAGAGGGGGATTGGTGGTGGTTCTGTATAACCAAAAACTGGGCTCTTGTCATCCAACAGGAGTCATTGCAGCAGTTCTTGATGATTTAAGAATGAAAAAAGAGTTGTATTGCAGGCTGAGAAGTTGAACTCCACTTGCAGACTAACTCTGTCCTAGATGCAATGGCATACAAATACTCTGTGTTGTATGCCCAGCATGCTGACAGCACAGGTAAAAAAATAAAATAAAATAAAAAATAAAAAGACTGTACTGTGATTAAGGGCAATAGAAATCGATTGACTCACGCTGGCGTAGTACTCCTCCAGGAACCCTTCAGACAGGGCGATTCCATCGTACGCCCCGGCTCGGTATGTGGAGAAGAAGTCCTTCTGTCCCATCAGGGTTCCGCCGGCCATGCTGTCCACCTCCATGCGCCGGCTGGGCTGGTGGTACAGGTGTCTGTGGTCAGATGCGAACATCGAGGATGAGGTAAAGCCGCCCCTGGCCCCCGCTACTGCTCTTCCTCCTCCGGCAAATGCCGCGGATCCCCCTTGTCCGCCCAGGTACCCCTTCGCCCCGTAGGTGTCCGCTGACCAGCTTGCCCCGTGGTCCACCTCTACCGGGACCTGCAGGAGAGGAACTTCCTGAGAGAGATTAAAAAAAACAAAAAAAAACAGCCTTGAAAATTCTGGCCTTATTGGCATTTTCCATTTCCATACGTTTATTCATGGATTCCAGACTTAAAGTCAGTACCTTGTCTTCTCCCTGTCCCTCAGTGTGGTATGAGATCAGCTGGGATTTGGCCTCGTATGGAATGGCCTTAAAGTTGCCCATGGCCGCTGCCCCTCCGCACAGACAGAAGAGAAGCAGGAGGGGAACCACTGAAAAGGAAATGCAAGTTCACACTTCAATGTACCTCAGCATTAAAAAACTCTGAAAGCTCCTTCATCACTACGTGGTTCCCAGAAAGAACAGCTCAATCGGCTCTTCACCTTGACCCTACTTGCACTGAACTGCCTATCTCATCTTTCAAGATCTATTTCCCACGCAAATTTCTTGACTTACTTCCCTTATGAAAAATAAATAAAAGTCGCAAAGTAATGTGAGGTGATCTGGAACAAAGCCTGCTGCGAAAAGATGTGGGATGAAAATCAATCCATCAACGACTCACTTAATTCACTCATAGGCTTAACAAATTGGCTGAACGCCAACCTCCCCGAGAATTTCCCATGTCTGACTTCTTACAGCACAGTAGAACAGGTCTGGCCAAGTGAGCTTTCTGTTAGACTCTTATCAGTTCGACATGAACCGAATTCACAAAGGGAAGTAGCAATAAGAACATCAACACAACTCACACAACAGCAGCAGGAGTCCCAGGAGGAAGAGGAGGACTCCCGAAGCGCCGAAGGTGGCGGTGCTGGTCTCACGGATCACACACGTCTTGCCGTCTTCGTCGCACGTGCACACGTCCACGTTCAGCACCTGGAGGTCCGTGCACGCCTTCCCCTGCTGGTCCCTGATCTCCAGGGACACCTTGTAGCTACCCGGCCACAGGCCGGCCTGGTCCCGCAAGATCACTGTGGTCTCTGGTGGAAAAGGAGAAGATGGGAAGGAAATGCATAGATAAGTAGATGGATGAATTAATGAATTAATAAACAAATAAAAGAAGGAAGGGAAGAAATAAATAAAATAAGTTAAATAAATGAGGAACAAATAAAACGCAAAGAAATGATTAAAGGAAGAAAAATGTCAGGCAAAAACTAAATAAATAAATGAAGAAAATAAAAAATATATAGAAAGAACAAAGAAAGAAAGTAGGAAATTATTAATAAATAAATCAATAAAAGAAGAAAACACACAACGGATGAACCAAGCCCAACAAAAATATTCCTCTTTAGAAAAAAAGGTAATGAGCAGATTAGCAGAGATTTGAAAACAGGGCAGGTCCTAATTCTGAATTCAGTAGAGAATTCTGCCCCAGGACTTCTCTTAGTCGTTAAATGTCATCAATCCTGCCCTGTTATAAATCCTCAATGTGGATTTAAAAAACAATTTCATCATTCAAAAAAACGTTTTTCTCTTTTTTCAGCAAAAGTCTGCCAACAATGAAGCCATACTTTTAAATTGCGTAAATTAAAGCTGGTTTAAAGATAATTTCACAACTGTTAGATACAGGATCAAGGATTTGTTTATTTTACTTAAAACCACTCCATATCGTAAGATATCGTAAGACTACTAACTCAAACCAGGCTCATACCATTTAAAGGTTCCACAATCCATTTCTGTTTGTTGTTCTCGGAGATCACCCTGAAGTCAAACGGTGCCGAGTTGGGGAAATCGTCTCCATCTACAGCCGTGACGTACACCGCGCTGTCGTCCAGACACTTGGTCTGGCTTTTGTGTACTAATGTGGGACAGTGGTCGTTGAAGTCATCCACTTGAATGGCGATGGTCCCCGTCGCAGTTTTGGAGGGCACATCTGAAAAAGAACCACGAGTTGAGGAATACAGAAAACCTACTATAATTGTTCAGGTATAATTGCAATAAATGATGCACTCAGTGCCGTAAATTACCTTTGCTAATACATATGATTTTGGCATAGTATGTGCCATTGATCAAGTGTATCGACTCTCGATCAGGCCACTTATTCAACTTTATATCCGCTGTCTTCTCGTCGATGATCAACCAGTTGTCGTCGTCTTGTAATTTGGCGTAGCTGAGAGCAAGACAATTTTGGAGTTATGACGATAATAAGACCTAAGATATGGTACCACCTTGGGACATTACAAAGGGAAACTCACAAAACATTGGTTGCAATTTTCAGAGTGTCGCTGTCGATGGCGGCATAATTAGTGATGACCTTGTGGAGGGTGACCGTGGTCCTGTCCTCGGAGATGGTCACAACCTTGACACTAGGCTGGAAGCGGGGGCCTTCCTTTTGGTTGACCACGTTGATCTTGATGGGGTAGCTCTTAGGGGTGGTGTCCGGTGGCGGCCGGTGGCCGAAGTCGTACGGTGCCTTGTTGGCCACGGTCACAGTCAGACCGAGCGTCTTCAGTTCCTCGTAGTCCAGCGGCTGCAGAGGGGTGGGACAAAAAAAAATGATACCACGATATATTGCGATACTTCCTCTTCCTCAGTTTTTTTCATTAGCTGTAGCTGTCGCCCTCAATTGACATTTATGTTTTTACTTGAGAATTGCTTTCTGGAAGGTTGACAGGTTGATATCTCTGTACCGCACCTTCAGGATCGTGATGATGCCCTCGTTGGTCTTGGCGTTGGTGGTAATACTGAAGTAGCCGGCCTCGTTCCCCGTCACGATGGAGAAGACGGCGAGCCAGTTCACCGAATACATCAAGTCCAGATCGATGGCTTTGATCCTCAACACCTCCACATTGATGGTGTTCTCCATCACGCTCCCTTCATACTGAAAAAAATGTATACATATACCTATTTAGGACACGTTGACAAACATTCATTGTACAGTCCAAGTAGGAAATAAGTTATACAGTATTTTCAGTAAAAGGTTAGGTCCTACCGTTTCTTTCTCCAGCGTGGGAATGTTGTCATTGATGTCCAGGATATTGATCACAATTTCGCCAGTTCCAGAGTTCCCTCCCAATGCTCCGTTCATGTCCATGCCTTTTACAGTCACCGTATGTGTGTCTAGAGTCTGCAAAAATGAAACAAGATACAACACCAGCCACACAAGTTAGAGCAAACCATTCTTATTAGGCATGGGCACATTTATGATTAAATCCTCAATTGGCGATCGACTCCATCGATCACGACTGACGTTGATTACAGACGATATTTTTATTTATTATATCCACCACGAAAAATTCAAGCATCGCCACGGTGTAGGTGAAGTTTATCGGGTTCATAAACTGGAGCGGAGAGGGAGAGGGAGGGGGAGAAGAAGAGGGGGGTAAGTCTCCCTGTTGCTTTCTGTTGCTATGGGACTTCATTTAGTAAAAACTTGTTTCTGTGTAAATAATTTGCTTGCAACAACTTTACCCCCACAACAAATAGTCCACAACACATAGTCCACAACACGTAGTCCACAACACAGTCCACAAGACATAGTCCACAACACGTAGTCCACAACACATAGTCCACAACACGTAGTCCACAACACGTAGTCCACAACACATAGTCCACAACACGTAGTCCACAACACGTAGTCCACAACACATAGTCCACAAGACATAGTCCACAAGACATAGTCCACAACACGTAGTGCACAACAACGTAGTCCACAACAACGTAGTCCACAACACGTAGTGCACAACAACGTAGTCCACAACAATGTAGTCCACAACAACGTAGTCCACAACAACATAGTCCTCAGAAACGTAGTCCACAACAACGTAGTCCACAACAACGTAGTCCACAGCAACGTAGTCCACAACAATGTAGTCCACAACAACGTAGTTCACACCACATAGTCCACAACAACGTGGTTCACAACGCGTAGTCAACAACAATATAGTCCACAACACATAGCCCACAACAACGTAGCCCACAAAATCGTAGTCCACAACACATAGTCCACAACAATGTAGTCCACAACACGTAGTCCACAACAATGTAGTCCATAACATGTAGTCCACAACACGTAGTCCACAACAATGTAGTCCACAACACGTAGTCCACAACAATGTAGTCCACAACATGTAGTCCACAACACGTAGTCCACAACAATGTAGTCCACAACACGTAGTCCAGAACAACGTAATCAACAACAATGTAGTTCTCAACAACGTAGTCCACAACACGTAGTCCACAAACACAGTCCTCAACACATAGTCCACAACAACGTATTCCACAACACATAGGGCACTATCGACCAATCAAATATTCCACGGAGCCGTTTAATAATAATACAATTTAAACAATAATAAAACACAATAAACACTGAGATATAAAACATCATCTGACCTCGCGGTCCAGAGTGGTCTGTCGGACAAGGACTTCTCCGGTTTGGTGGTTGATGATAAAGAGCCCGGCCGAGGTGCTGGACTCCACGAGGCTGAAGAAGATCAGGGAGTGAAGCGTCCCTTCTTCATCTGCGTCCGTGGCGTTCACTACCATCACCACGGTACCTGGGAAGAAGAAAAACAAATTCTCTTCAATTAAATCATGTGGAAAATAAGAGTGTATAAAATGTGAAAAAGGAGGATAAAGTAGCAACTGAGCGCTACTTGGGTATGAAGCAGGGGATATCTGTCTCAACGATAGTCGGTCCTCACTTACAAGGAATATAATGTGAAAATATAATAGGGAAAAATAAAAGCTATTTACTAATAAAAGCCTTTATCAGTATAATTACAATTTTGGGTCTTACATAAGTTATTTTTTATATTCAAAACTGTCGTTCTGTATGAAATAAGGTTGCAGAAATGACATGTTCTTGTTGAGATTCACACCTTTTCAGAAGCCAAATTGGACAACCTTGGCCTTCAAATGTCATAGGAAATATCCTTATTGAAAACTGTAAGCTCTATGGACAGTTAAACATATTTATATGTTTGGACAAATTTGACAAATTGATAATAATCTCCATTGCAGAAATGTAGTTGTCCAATTTGGCTGGTGGGCTACAGAATTACAAATACAATTTATGTATATAATATTATAATATTGATATTGTGATATATGACTAGATATTGTCTGGAATGTTGGTTATCGTAATATTGTGATATATATATAAATGTTGTTTTGTAATAATAACCACATGACCAATGATTGCTTCTCACTTATTATGTGTGTCTAAATATTTTATGAAAGTGCCGATGTCCGGGTATTTGTCAAAAAGTATAAAAAATAATTATTTGTCATAAATGCACTGATAAGAAAAACTTTTTGGCCGGATGCCAGATCCAATTTAGTGGATAAAAACACCAATAGCCAATAATTAATATTCTTCACTCAAAATATGAGGCTTAATTTTTATTATTTATCGTCACATTACGAAGATGGGGTGAAAAATACCTGCAGCGCTGGATTCCTTGACATAGCCGACTTGCTGCATTTGGAACACCGGCGCACAGTCGTTCTTGTCCTCGACGATGATACGAAGGTCGATGTCTTTCTCCGCCCGGCTCCCGTTTTTGAACTTGGCCACACCGAGCAACTAAGGAAGGGAAAACGCCGCACCGGTCATTATCACCAAAAGAACCCCCAGCAGGGTGTTATTAATACCATGAGACAGAATACTGACTTGAAATATTTCATAACCGGTTTATGTTTGGTTGCAGTATGTGATGTGATGTAAGAAAGCGATAATGTACAGCCAGCCGGTCGTTATCACAAAATAACGCCCAACAGGTGATCAGTCTTATATCACTGTGAAGGGTATTCTTGCACATTATCCTGCTTATGACGCAGCTACCTACTAAATGAAGTAATACATTGAGACAGAATGTTGATTTGAATTGATTTTATAAATATTTAAAGTGCTTCAGATAAGGAAAATAGTCCACAACAAAGTAGCAAACACTGCAACCGCGATGTGAATTCGGGTGGAGGAGAAGTGGTTGCCTGTGACAACGGTCACGAGTAACAGATCAGCGGTCGTTATTCAGAAATAACGCACCGTTGGTCGCCACTATCGGCCAACCGGAATCGAGTATTCCACGCGGCCGTGTGATAAAACAGGATATTTCAACGCCGCTGGTATTTTATATACACTTCTTATTTGTTTACGTGGTAGGAGGGAATGTCCTCGCGGTCCAGGATGCCGTTGACCTTCACCAGGCCGCTGTCGGGGTTGACGGTGAACAAGCCGATGGGAGTGCTGTCCGCCCCGGCACCAGTCAGCGAGTAGGTCACAGTGGACTTGTACTCCTCATCGGAACGGATCTGAAAAGACACACACACGCGCACGCACGCACGCACGCACGCACACACACACACACACACACACACACACACACACATTAATATACACGTATACTGTATAGCAATGAATAAACACACACATATATGCTCACACAATTTTATATTCCTGTTAGAATGTGGATTGTTGATACAGAGGTTTATTGTTTGTTGTAATCTTTTTTGGTTTCTTGTATATTGCCGATTTTGTTTTTTAGTGAATTTAATTTTTGTCTTTATTTGTTGGTTGTTTATTTCTAGGTGTACTTTTCATGATTATTGTTGATCAAAGGATAGCTTTTCTTGTTTATTAACCATTTTAACAATTTTTTTCTATTGTTTGCTGGTAATTTTAGACTTAGGGATTGCTACTATTTGTTTTTCACACGTACAGATAATCCTCCATTGCACAATATTGTAAACCCTCTTGCTGAACAAAAGATAAATCAAAGAAAAATACAAATCAAACAGACTAGAAATGGACACGATGCCATATCCTCAAAAAAACATGGACCTCTGTCAGAGAGGTGTGGAAATTTAAGAACAAAGGCGTAGTCTATTGGTGGTGTCTGACAAACACGACGACGGTGGCCATGTCTGTAACCTTTAAGTGAAACCAGATCCTAATCTGTAAAAAAGTATATTAACTCATCAAATATAAACTAAAAATCTACCATATAGTAAGAAATTGAGCAGGAGAACATGATGAGAGACAGGATTTCTTCCTGTAACTCAAACATTCATATTTCATAACTAGAAAACCCACTTTGGCGATGTATTCCCAGCTGGAGTAGTCCACGTTCTCTTGCAGTTTTCGGGGAGGGATGATCCATTCTCTCTTCTGGCGTCTTCCGCCGCCTTCTGCCACCTTAACGAGAAACTGCCAAAAAACAGGAGGAGGACAAATATGGGAAGGTTAAAATTGACATCGATATTGGGAGGCTTGTTTCACAGTATACACGGAAGACTTCAAATGGAAAGGAAAACAAAAAAATAAGGCGGATCATTAACACGTGAAACAGACAAGGAAGTTAAAAGAGAGAAACGTTATTTACTTACTGTCTGTGTTGGGTGGATTACACCACAAGTACCAGAGTTCCAGTCAAAAGGCAATGTTTTTATTAGCCCCGATCGATTTGTTTGTTTGTTTCTTGGTATCTTCAGTTGGTCTCTGTTTATTATTATTATTATTATTTATTTTTTCAAATTTCGCTGTTCTGTTTTTGGGGGATGTTGCATGCAGCACATGGGTAACACAAATACATTGAACGGGTCATATAAAGTGCCATCTGAATTAATTATCAAATACGGATTTTTTTATTTTTTTTAAACAAAACAACGTTATGGATGAGCACTTTAAAGCGACAGCTGTGTGGTCCATGTTCTCACAGTTGTCCTCATTCTAGTTGTTGTAACATTACACGTATAAGTGGCGGTGGCCGTAGTGTGTAAACAGTGTAATAACTGGAAGCGCAGCAGTTACAGTAGAATAAACAGTAGTGATACCAACACGGGGCTTATGGGATGTACAGCTGGAAACGGAAATTTTGCTTGCAGTGGAAATGAACTAGCGGCTTTTTAGTAACAGCGATACTGACTGTAAAGTAAATCAAAAATAATAAATAATCGCGACCGTCCGATCGCGATTAGTTGAGTTGATCGCGACCTGTTTGTAAAACCGTCACACGCCGCGATCACACGCAGGTTTCCACAGCAGCTCTCGCGGGGAATTGTTCAGCCGAAGCCCGTTTGAAACAATTTTGTCATTTCACCGTGTTAACGCCATGGCGAGACAATTGCGTCGTTAATCGCGATGAACGCCCGAGTCGGGGAGCGTGGAAAAGTCAACTTGAAGGCGGCGACGAGACTCGAGCGGTGTTTTCATAGTTGAGATCTTTTAATACTTCAACCATTCGCCCCCCCCCCCCCCCAAAAAAAAACCCACCCAAACTAAATGTTGGGGGGGGGGGGTTATCTGTAACGTCCGCACCTGCCGTCGGACGAGGCACACGGAGGAAGGCACCAAAAACAGGACTTACCGCAAACAATAAGGGCAGCAGGAGAATAACGCCCGACTTGGAGAGAAGAAGAGCCATGGGCGTTCGGAGAGGGAAGGTAAATAGAAGAAACGAAGGAAGGCCGGTCTTCTTTCTTCGTTTAAAAATAAGGAAATGAAAAGGTGAGGATTGTCCGGGCCGGGGCTTCAGATCAGACTCTGAACTTTCCCTACTGGAAGCAGAGGCGGTGCCTCCGTGTGTGTGTGTGTGTGTGTGTGTGTGTGTGTGTGTGTGTGTGTGTGTGTGTGTGTGTGTGCGTGTCTGTGTGTGGGAGGGGTGTTGGGTCCACTGCAGACTATTGTCTTGAGGGAGGAAAGGGTATTTAGGGTTAAAGGAAGTTGCAATGGGACAGAAACTAAAGGTGCATAGTCCAGCTCCTGGGAAATGGAAATGTTGACCGACACCCGAATAAACAATATGAACGTACTGCGTATGATACAATATCTCGCTGTGAGTGACTGAGCTCCTCACTTATCTGTGAAAGTCGCACTGAAGCTGTGAAATTCTTGGGCGTGTCAGGCCATGATTTTACCAGATGAATCCACGGCACTGGGTGTGTGCAATTTATTTGAGGTGGAAAGTGTCCAAGTACTTCATCAGGGGGAATGAGTACTTTTACTTTGGTTTAAAAAAAAAAAAATAGCGCTGAGTTACTTCTTCCAGCACTGGGGGAAAGTTGCCCGTTTTTACGAGGAACTCTTTAAAAACTCCCCGGTACTTTTTCTCCATAACAGAGTGCGGAGAGAGATAGGAAGCAGATCAGTGCCCAGCTTCTTCTAGATTCCTGCATTCCGGCCGAAGCACGCTTTGCAGAAATCTCCAATTCTTCCTCCTGCGGGAAGAATTCTTGTCGACATTTCATTATTTTTAGACTAAATTCTCATTGTTTTTAAGTAAACAGTGCAAAGTGTAATGGGCGGTTTCAGTGATACCTCCTGCTGTATAACAAAGGAGGTACTGTGCCATAAAGTTTGATTGTGGATTGACGAATCATTAACTAGGGCTTCTCAAAAAGATGCAAAGAAATATTCTTTACATGCGTACATAACATATATTTCTTTACAAGAATGTAAACAAACATATGATAATTATGTATTCATCCATTGTTTTTCTTTTGGATGAAAGTGATTTTTAGGCAAATATTAAAGCTGCAGTTAGTACTTTAACCCAAAGCCAAGCCTTAAAGCCAATCTCACTTATTGACAATTTCATCCACATTCAGTCAAAAAGTCGACTTTTGCTTTAACATCTCGGTCAAACAGCGCTCTGTTCATCAAAGGTTGTTTATTAACTAAAGATAGATAGACAGATAGATAGATAGACGGACAGAAAGATAGACAGATAGACAGACAGACAGACGGACAGACAGATAGATAGATAGATCGATAGATAGATAGATCGATAGATAGATAGATAGCTAGACAGACAGACAGACAGACAGACAGATAGATAGATAGACAGACAGACAGACAGACAGACAGACAGACAGACAGACAGACAGACAGATAGACAGACAGATAGATAGATGTTCATCACATTATTCATCAGACTTGTGCAACTTCTGTCACCTGACAGCATGAGTTCATCACAAATGACGTAGGAGCTCCGCCCTGAGACTCCGTCATCCCCCTGGAACCTGGCAGTCACCAATTACTCGGAACACAGAGGTAGGGAGTGAACTGTAGCAGAACAGGTGGCGAAACATTGAGTTTTCTGGCAAGGATCACTTTTGTTTTGAACCTGTGCTGTCAGAATGTTGTGTACACAACACTCAGTGTTTGTGCCGTTGCATTGAGGACAGAGTTAGCCTGCAAGTGGAGTTCAACGTCTCAACCTGCAATGCCCCTTTTTAATTGTTCTTTAATCATCAAAAACTGTTGCAACGTCTCTGTGCTGTGGAAGACCCGTGTGATGTGTCCTGTGTCACGTAGGGGAGCGTGCTCAGCGCGGGGCGCCTGGATGTAAGCCCCCTTGATGGTTGATGACCACAGACAGCCAGATATGTAGGCCCTCCACCAGCCCCGGCACCCGGGGCACCCGCTGCAGAGAAGCCCCACAGGCAACCCACACCCACAACAGCAAGCAGCCTCCAAGGGGCCTCAGGAAGGCCCCGGGCGGCACCCCCCGCAGCCCCGCTGGGTCGCCACCACCCGGCACCAGGCGCAGGCCGCCAGGACCCGAACCCAGCCGGCAGGAGACCCACCCAGTCGCCCCCCCGCGCCCGCCACCCCGGAAAACCCCGGTGCTCAAATTGTGCTGTTGGCAATCTCAGTTTAAATTGCAGGGTGCGGGGGTGCGAGTCCTCCAGGCAAGTCGAACCCCAATCACTCGCACCCCTCCGCCCCTGCACACCCTGGTGTGGTGGAGTGTTGTTCCGAGTCAGATTTGATGTGAGGGTGTAGTTTGTTCTCAGCTAATATAAGTGATAGATAGAGAGACAGACAGACAGACCAACAGAAAGACGGACGGACAGACAGACGGATAGACAGATAGATAGATAGACAGACAGACAGACAGACAGACAGACAGACAGACAGACAGACAGACAGACAGACAGACAGACAGACAGACCGATTGATAGATAGATGGATAGATGTTCATCACATTATTCATCAGACTCATGCAACTTCTGTCACCTGACAGCAACAGTTCATCACAAATGACTAAGGAGCTCCACCCTGGGACCTGGCAGTCACCAATTACTCGGATTGCTCGGAGGTAGAAAATAAAAATTGCGTGGCGTGGGGGTGCGAGTCCTCCAGGCAAGTCGAACCCCAATCACTCGCGCCTCTCCTTCCGAGTAAGAATTTGGGGGCGAGTGTATTTGTTCTCGGCTTATTTAAATGGGATTCAAATTGCAGGGCGGACGAGAAGCGTGTCGGGGCAGGAGCGTGACGGGTAAGATCACAGCCGCCCGCCACATCCCCATCCATATAGCTGGCAAGGATTCATAGCTGTCACTCTTTGGATGACAACAAATTTAAAGCACCTCAATGGACAGACAGACAGACAGACAGACAGACAGACAGACAGACAGACAGACAGACAGACAGACAGACAGACAGACAGACAGACAGACAGACAGACAGACAGACAGACAGATAAATAGATAGATAGATAGATAGATAGATAGATAGATAGATAGATAGATAGATAGATAGATAGATAGATAGATAGATAGATAGATAGAAACAATACGCAGGAACAACCATTCATCACATTTGTCATCATGCACGTGGAGACAGGACTTTCTGAAGAAGTGAAAAAACAACAATATGACGGCTGCTCTTCATGCCCCAAAGCCTTCATAAAAGGACGTCAAAGGAAATGATTGTGACACTCAAGGATGTTTGCTGAAACATTTGGGTTAGGCTTGAGGCCACACACCATATTTATCTCTTTGCCGTGTCTTTGGGAGTGACAGACAGATGAGGGCGTTTTGCTGAGTCTGGCTTCCACTATGGTGTAAGATTCCCGCTCACTCTCACTCTCTCTCGCTCTCTCTCTCTCTCTCTCTCTCTCATTATGTCCACGCCCGGTGCACACAGCCAGACAGCCCTGCCCCACCGATCCCTTAGTACTTTGTATTTTGGAAATGTCCACCAAAAAAACAAAAATGCAAAACAAAGCCTGAAAGGGAGGTGTCAAAGATCTTTGGAAAACTGCCATTTTGCCTGACATTTTGTTTGGCAGTGGGGTAGTTTTCCTCCCTGTGTGTCCAGTGCAGAGATGGCGAGCTGTGTTAGCTCAATGAATGGCTGTGGAGGGGATCAGCTAGCCTAGCTCCCCCGTGAAATTAGGGGAACACAGCTTCCAGTAGGTAGTGGGTGGATCCATACCAAAAGTATGAGCAGAAACATTTTTTGTTTCATATTACATCATCCAAATGAAACTGAAATATGTGTCCGTGCAGAGTTGTGTAATCATTTATAAACCATACCATTTTACGAGTAGTTATTTTTCTGATGCGAATCGTTATTCTTTAACCCTCAACATGATGGAAAATGTAAAAATGCTGTTTTACAGTGTTTACCGTACTCTGGAAATCACAAGGTTTAGTATAATCACGTTGAATAGTTTAAGCGATATATATGTGCACATTCACCAATCATAGGTCAAATATTGCTAAATTTGGCTGAAGTATAGAAGCCAGAAGTGGTAATAAAGAAGTGTCAATTCACCCCCCCCCCGGTATCGGTATCGGTATCGGTATCAGTATCTGTATCAAAATCTGCCATGGTATTACTTGGTATCAGAGTTATTAAGCTGTAAATCAAACCATATGACGAGTACAAATAAAAAAAACAAGATCGTAGGTGTTTCTTTTTGTTTTTGTACTACTTTTTGATTTGATTTACAGTGATTGGTATGCGAGCTGGGGGTCGCCCCCTCGTTTTCCGAGTGTGTACAAAGTAATTTACACAAGGTTCACTCTCCCTCTCCCCACTCTCGTTGTCTCTCTGCCACTCTTCCAGCTTTAAATAGTCGCTCTGGGAGCCGCTCTTGACTCCTTATCAGTGTTTATTTTAGAGATAAGTGTGAGTTCTGCTGTGCTGTGGGAGCTCCTCCCCGCAAGGACGTTCACCCCCACCTCCCGCAACATTCCTGTGGCCTTAGCGAGGAGCTCGGTCCAGTCCCCACTCCCACCCACCACCACCACCACCACCGGCGCCACCAGTGGGGGGGGACTTGAGGTTGGGTGGAGAAAGGCCAGCCAGGGGTCATCCCCTCTGAAGAAAGAACCAGGGGAGTGTTTTCCACAGACCTGAATCGTCCTGATAAAGCGCTAACAGAGGAATGATGCACTGGGATGTTTATGTGAGTTATATGTTCTCTTTTCGACAGGGGGAATATTTCACAAACTGGTTTCACAGGGACCATATGGACCATATTATGGGCTCCCCCCACTGAAGGCGCGCAGCGTTGAGGAGTGGCAATATTGATGCAACGGCGCCCCCTGCTGGACGCACTCTTTTTTTTTTTCGTTTGGGGGAGAATTCAAGAAATATAAAACATATAATATAGTCAAAAATATTACACATAAAAATATCACATACATCACACAAATCATATATATTTAAAAATACAAGATACCGAATACATATTTTCCCATAATAAACCTGTAATAACCTATAATGTCTACAATTCAATTAGTGAGAGTGAGTTTGCATATTTTGTGGAAAACAACATACAAAAAAAATAGTCAAATAATATATGTAGAACAGAATAGAATGTAATATAATAGAATATCTTTACATCGACTACAGGTTTGTGTTTCATATCTCATATCAGCATTCTTTACGCACACATAGTTAAGGTTCATATTAGGCCAAGGAAGAACGTTAATTTTATTGCGGCTCAGAGAAAGAGCGCATTTTGCCCTGCACCCTCCGTGTGTTCTTAATTTGCCATCGCAATTCCACAATCACTATTAGTAATTAATTGATTCCATACTCATTCAATACAAAATAAAAGCATATACTGCAGTGTTTGCATGGTCTTACCTTTACTTGTAAAGTCCCTTCTCCTATCCTTCTGGACAAACATCCCCGTGACTTTGTTGTAAAAGTCCCCCCCTCGATTCCGATAACAAAAGTGATTGAAATGATTGGAATCGTACATAAATTACATTTATAGCACAGATCAGTAGAAAAATATTCGTATTTATTTTGTTTTTTTTATCATCATTTGTTTTTCTTTTCACGACGACGGGGCCTCCGCTGACCGCACGTCCCTGGCAAGAAGTATAAATACACACAATGAACTGAAAAAAAAAGTAAAACATTACATTATATTATATAAAAAAAAATGGTATCATATTTTTATTATGACAGAAACGAACTTATGACAACCTATAATGCCTATGAATAAACAGTTGACCGTGCGGAGCGCCATTTCAGGCCATCCCAAGACGACGAAGGTGCGGGAAGCGTCTCGGAAGCGACCCCCTTGCGTGCCGCGGGCCCCGCGTTGGGAAGCCCAGGGTGGAGGTGGAGCAGGGAAGGTGCGTCATGGCGCGTGGCTCAGGGTGTGGTCCTATTACTAAACTGCCGCGGAAGAGAAAGTCCCGAGTTTAGAGCGGACGTCAACTCCACAATGGCGGCTGCTTGCGCCCTCAACATCTGCACTGTATTCATTGCTGTGAGTAGTTACTCTCATGTTTTTGTTTTTGTTGTTGTTGTTTTTTTTATTTATTTTTTTTTTTTTTATTATTATTATTTGAGAAACATATTGAGGACAAATGTTTTAACAATACCCATCATGGTGCTTGCGTTACCGCAGACGCTTGGGAAATCATAGATTAATAAAGATAGGGTCAGATGGTCAATCTGCATATGCATGAGTTTGTCCCGGTTTTTAAAGTGGTAATCCGCAAGATTATTTTGTCCCAAAAGTTAAATTATGTCCTAATAAATTATATTCATATTATATATATATATAGCGAACACGTAACTCATTCACACTAGTGCAGGTAAATTACGTTTTTGCTGGAATATCTATATGCATTACAGGTTATTATAGGTTTATTGCGATTATACAGTATGCAATATTTAGCCGTAATGTCTGTTTAGCTGCTGTACCAGGTGGAGCCCTGCTATCTGCCCGTCTCCATACAAGTCCCGGTTCCAGAGACGGTACCAGCAGGATATGTGATCTCTCAAGGTAGGTCTGCGTAGGCCCATTTAATCCCTGACACTTTGACATTCGGCTCCATATCGCGTCGGAACGGATGCCATCTCTGGTTCCCCCCCCCCCCCGCTCCTCTCCCCCAGTCGAGTTTGACGACTGCGACGCCGCCTCGCTGCGCCTCAGCTCCAGCGACCCTAACTTTGCGGCGCGCGGAGGTCGGATAGAAGCGCTGACCGCCGTCGAGGTGACCGCGGCCGGGCGCACCTTTTCCGTCCGGGCGCGGGACGCCGAAGGACGCAACAGTGAGATGAGCGTCGTCCTGGTCGCCAACGTGGTGGGGATAACCAGGGTGAGTCAGGCTTTGCACAATTTCGAGGCAGCCCGTCGACGTTATTGTGACGGTGTCAGTGGGGCTTTTGTTTTTGAAAATTCTGAATGGACGGCTGTTCGTGACAGGCGCCGCTCAGCAAAGGCCACCTGAGGCGCTTCAAGAGACGCTGGGGTCTGCCGCCCTTCCACATCATCGAAAACGACACCCCGCCTTTCCCCAAAAACATCGACCTGGTAACAACCTTATTAAATACAAAACACTGCACTATAGCATGTACTGTACTATGTAGGCATTACTTCCCAAGTACTGTACTGTGGGCCTATTTTAACCCATTCAACGCAATATATGTATTACTTCCAAAACACTTTGCTAAGATCTATGTTGCACATACTGTCCCCTTTCTTTCTTTCTTTCTTTCTTTCTTTCTTTCTTTCTTTCTTTCTTTCTTTCTTTCTTTCCTTCCTTCTTTCACGGGTGGAGAGAGCCAGACAGGCGTTGACGCCCTGACACACCCAAACCCGTACAATACTTTGTGTTTACTTTGGCCAATCCTCTACTTCACTCTTCCTTTTTTTCACATGGCTCTGCCACGATGACACATGATCTGTTTGGACCTGTCTCGGAATACCGATGCTGCGGCAGGATTCCATGGGGCCAGGTCTAGGGAATTTTTATCCAAGAATGTTATGTTGTTGATTGAGTGTTTGGTGTGCGGCCCCCGTTGATGCAGATCGGAACCAACGCCAACTCCACCTTCAGCAAGTACTACACCATCAGCGGACCCGGGGTCACCCAGCGCCCGGTGGGCATGTTAAGTGTGGTTAGAGACACCGGCATGCTGAGGGTGCACCGCGGTATCGACCGCGAGGAGTTCCCAGAGGTGGTGGTGAGCGTGCATATTGTTATTACGATTGCTCAGCGGAAATACTCGATTAGGATTGGTTGATTGGCAACCGCTTCTCCCTGCCTGGATTCACGTCCCTCGTAACACTCAGCCGACATTTTGTGACGCTACATAGAAGCTACAATGGAAGACTTAGTTTATGACCTCTGTGTCAGTAGATCCTATATAAAAACCCCGGCATAAATATGAACAAAATACACCTAAATGGTCATTTCTAAAAATACTTCTTTTTTAGTTTGAGGCCAGAGTTTTTGAGCAATTCACCAACAAAGAGATTGACCTGCCTCTGTCAGTCACTGTGATCATCGACGATTTGAACGACAACAAACCAGAGTTCACCGGCCCACAGCGGTTCAGTGTTTTGGAGCAAAGCAAGGCAGGTGAGAAACACAGTCGTAATTATTATTAGCTTATTACTATTTTATGTATACTACTAGTACTAATACTACTACTACTACTACTACTACTACTTCTACTACTACTACTACCACTACTACTACCACTACTACTACTACTACTACTACTACCACTACTACTATTACTACTACTAATTACTACTACTAATTACTAAAACTAATTTTTATTATTATTATTATTATTATTATTATTATTATTATTATTATTATTATTATTATTATTATTATTGTTATTTGAATTCCTTTTTTTAATATTATAATTTTAGAGTAGCAATCACAATGTGATGTTTGACGCTGTTGGGTATTCAAAAACATTCTGTGGCATTTGTTGTAAAAACGACCTGAGTAATTTATCTCTTCATTGTCAGGAAAGCTAAAGTTTTGTAGAGAAAGAGTCAATTGTGTCCTGCGATTTCCTTTGGTTAAAGTGATATTTTTTTTTTTTTCAAGCCAGGCAGGGATATTTATTTTTATTTGAAAACATGATAAAAGTAAAAAAAAGAAAGAAAGTATAATTTAGGAACCAGTACCAAAGTCATGGTATTTTGGTGGATGACCAGTTAATCTAAAATATTTGCTCCAGGTACGATGGTAGGGATGGTCGGTGCGACGGACAGAGACCAGGAAAAGACGCCGCACACCAAGATAAAGTATTCTCTCCTGTCTGGAACCGGCATGTTTACTATCAACCCTGAAACCGGCGTCATCAGCACAACAACCGACCAACTGGACCGAGAGGTCACTGACTTTTATAGCCATGTCCATATAATATTGATATCAGACGAGACATGGGCCCCTTATCAATCTGCGTTCTTGTCTGTACTTGTGTTCTTGTGGACATGAAACGTGAAACGTCATCAGTCGCAGCCCAAGTGCTGTTCCAATTCAAAGTCCGCATCAAGCCAAGTCCGGTCAAAATGCCCGGACGGGGACTTGCTCCACCCATTTTATCGAGGATGCATCGGTGGTGACTTGTGTGGACTTGGGACAGCCAAGTATCCCACAATGCATTTCGCAGAATGACCGTCCTGCGTCCTCCCGTCTCCGGGAGTCTGTACTCCCCAGTCGAACTTGCCGAGTCTGAACTACCAAGTCTGCAAGTCCGGACTTTGCGTACTTGGTATTGAGAAACGGACATGGTCTGGGATTTGGTTGAGAATCCTCTAGGGCTGGATGAGGAGATATCAATGTAGTATCGATACCGCGATTTTGGACTGAACACTGTCCGGGGCTTTGGTTGGTCTTATCGTAATATCGCGAGTATATTTAAATCTTGTCTTCAAGGCTGCATTACGGTAAAGTAATGACATTTTCTGCACTTCATAGAATTGACGCTGCTCATGATCGTTTGTCAGGTATTTCTTGCGCGTAAATATTTTGCGGAGGCGCTGAATTATCGGTGTCGGGGCATTTGTCCAAAAAAAAAAAAATTAGTTTATCATAAAATCACAATATTTTTCCATTTAGTCAATATCGGCCAGCCCTCGTTAGAGCGATGCGATGTCCTGTCCTGAACTATTTGTGTGTCAATACTCCTAACTGTGATATTTTCATCGATGTCTTCAGGTGAAAGACACGCATTTGGTGACGGTCCAAATCAAGGACATGGACGGGGCGGCGGACGGTCTGTCCAACACCGCCACGGCAACCATCACCCTGGGAGACATCAACGACAACCCACCCAGCTTCACAAAGACGTCGGTGAGCCACTGAGTGCCATGAACACTTCTCAAGCATATTTTCACATTTGGTCTCATGGCAGACGTTTCACTGTGTTCATTTCACTTCATAACAGTTGTGTTGTGCTTAATTCTGGACCTTCTGTACCGCAGTACGACGTGAGCATTGAGGAGAACCAAGGCGAGCGACTCGTCCTCCGGATTCCGGTCGAGGATAAGGATTTAAAAAACACGCCCAACTGGAATTCTCAATTTGTCATCATCAACGGAGACGAAAATGGCAACTTCAGGATGGAGAGAGACCCCAAGAGCAACGAAGGGCTGCTGTACCTCACCAAGGTGAGCTCGTCCATTAACCGCTCAATTATTGGGGTGGTAAAATGACATTTCTGGACGGGTAGAGTCGTGTTTTTGGACACGTTTAGAATTCTCGATGCCTGTTTTCCTCCCCAGCCTTTGGACTACGAGAAAACCAAGAAGGTGATACTGAACATAGGGGCCCGGAACGAGGCCGAGCTGAACGGCACGAAGGCCGTGTGGGCGTCCATCCCCGTGAGCATCGGCGTGGGCGATGTGGACGAGGGCCCGGAATTCCAGGCGCCGACGGTCTACTTCACCGTGAAGGAGAACACGCCCAACGGCACCGAGATCGGGAGCTACACGGCGCTGGACCCAGAGACCAAGAGCGGCGCCGGCATCAAGTTAGCGCTTTTATTTTGTAATTCCACGATGTGGCTCGACTACTGGGTGGAGCTATAGTGCAGCGTCAATAATTTTTTGGGGTTTTTTTTTTCCCCCGGTTACAACGTTATATATACAATACAAAAGATGAGTGTTTTAGCATGTAAAAATGGTTGAAACGCTTCCTCCTTAGGTACTACAAGACCTCGGACCCGGCCTCCTGGATCAAGGTGGACATGAATTCAGGAAAACTGAGAGTGGCAAACACCATCGACAGAGAATCCTCTTTTGTCCAAGACGGGATTTACAACATCACCATGAAGGCCGTGGACGCCAGTAAGTTCAGATAACATGGAATAGCTCAATTTTACATGAATACCGTGAAATTCGTTCATTTAACATAAAATACGCTTATATAACTTGAAATAAGTTCATTTAACATGAAATAAGTTAAATAAACCTGAAATAATAGATAAACATGAAAAAAGTTGATACAGTATAACATAATGTCATATAGCATCAAGTTCGATCATAAAACATGAAATAAAAATGTGTATTTGTATGTATGCATTCGGTTTTGAAAACAGTGTATACAGAGGGGTCGATTTTGGGTTGGCTAGTTAGATTTTGATGGTACATTTCATGTCAAGACTGACTCGTCATGATCGTAATTTCACATTAGTCTGGACATTGTAGAACATGTAAACCCTAACAAAGACATCATCCTAAATCATGAGCTTGTCAATCGTGAGCCTTCGGTTAATTCACGTGGATAAGGTGAATCATAATTATAATAATGGTATAATTACTCACCGCAACATAACGTGCTTAACACCTTTTACTCAATCAGGTTTCTTCCTGGTCTTGGGTTAATAATGGTATATTAACTCACCGCAACATAACGTGCTTAACACCTTTTACTCAATCAGGTTTCTTCCTGGTCTTGGGTTAATAATGGTATATTAACTCACCGCAACATAACGTGCTTAACACCTTTTACTCAATCAGGTTTCTTCCTGGTCTTGGGTTAAGCCATCTGTCATTTTTGTTTTTTCCTGTGTTTTGTGACACATTGTCAAACCGGTCTCTTGTCTCAGATTCGCGCCAAACCGACACTCCGCCCTAAGTCAGTGTCTGAACAAATAACCCTCACCTTCGTGTTCTAAGCAAGCCGACAAAAACCCACTGGTACAACCTGTGTTTTAAGAATGACGCCACTATCAGTCATAGTTTGCTAGTCTGACTGTAGAAATGATGAAAATGAAATAATGATATTTATATTAAAAGATACAAAGCATATAATATACAATACATAATATACAATACAAATAAAAAAATATAAATATATATATTAAATGTTAAAAATACATACAAAATACGGACAGACATACAGGCATACAGGCATATAGGCATATAGACAGACAGACAGACAGACAGACAGACAGACAGATTGATAGACAGACAGACAGACAGACAGACAGACGGACGGACAGATAGACAGATAGATAGATAGATAGATAGATAGATAGATACTTTATTCATCCCTGGAGAGAACCCATAGGCAAAAAAAAATTACAACAAAATAAGTATGCAATAAACCTAAATATGAAATAAAATAATACAATAAAAACAATATATGCTATATTGCTATAAACTGCATATACTGTATCCTCCTGAGACCCGCCCGTATATATACAGTATGTGATAGTGAGCCCAGTTTGCTTCGTTGCTCTGTTCTGGTTCGATTTCACTCTCTCTCGCTCACATGGTGTTTTCCTCTCGGTTCAGGCTCCAAAACGGGAACTGGAACAGTAGTTATCAACGTGAAGGACGTGAACGACGAGGTCCCAGAGCTGCCCTCCAGGGAGCTGGTGGTCTGTGAGAAGGAGGGGACTCTGGGATCCACCCTGGTGACCGCTACCGACAAGGACCAGCCGCCCTATGGGGCCCCCTTCAGCTTCAAGCTGGTAGAGCCGCATGACGGCAAATGGGCCCTGAATAAGCTTAACGGTAAAGTAGATAATGATGGGATAGATAGATAGATAGATAGATAGATAGATAGATAGATAGATAGATAGATAATATACAATAAACATTACGCTTCACTAAATATTAACTAGAAGATAGAAAAATTGATGATTGATGTACAAAAAACCAATAAAGATTAACAGTGAACAATATAAATGGGCAATGTACAATAAACCTAGGGAACCACAATAAACAATAAATTAAAATCATGAAATTAATAATAAGCAAACGCTTATGTTCACATTAATTGTTTTATTGATTGTCTTGGTTTTAATGTCAAAAGACTAATTACTACTATTATTAGTGGGATGCCTTTTTTTTACACCACTGTGAACAGCATTATCATTTCACTGAATTTTATATGTTTTTAACCAGACACGGCGGCCATGCTGGAGCAGACCCGAGACCTCCCCAGGGAGATGTACGAGGTCTCCCTGGAGGTGAACGACCTCCAGGGTTCCGGGAGGGTCCAGACCGTCCATGTCAGGGTCTGCCACTGCTGGAACGGGGCCTGCACCACCCGCCAGAGCACCATGTCCATGGGGCCCCTGGGGATCCTGGCCCTGCTGCTGCCCCTGATCCTGCTGCTGCTGCTCTGTGAGGATATAGATGGAGGGAGGGATGGAGGGATGGATAGATCGATAGTTAGATAGATGACAAATCATAAACAATAAATATAAACTCACAAAAAACGATGAAATAGACAATAAAGGCACATACGCTAACTCTAACACTGAGAGGATAAAGACGATGGAATCACGTGTTTCAAACATCTCATTGGCAGCAGCGAAGCTTCCGGCGCTAACTCCCCGTGTCCCGTTTCAGGCCTGTGCCTCGGGTTCTTCTGCGTCACGAAGAGGGGCAAGCTGGACATGGACAACATAGAGGACAGCGGCGGAGTCCTGCTCAAGTCCAACATCGAGTACCCGGGAGATGAAGTGGTGGGTGCACCCGGGCGCAAGTTCAAAGGCGAAAGGCGGCGGAGAGAAGCTGGGCTCGAGCCCGCGTTTCCTCCGAAAAGCTCCGTGTTTTGATCGCTGGCGTGGCTGTTGTTCTCCCCCCAGGACTCGAACCTCATCATCGGACACCCCGCCGGGAACGAACAGGAAATGGGCTCGGTGAAGGGCGGCCCGCTGAGCCCCAGCTGGGTCGCCAACAGGAGCGCCAGCACCATCGGAGGATTCAGCATCAAGGACAACGGGATGGGTCAGTTTCCGGGTTTCGTCAAGAACACCTTCTCCCAACAACAGTACGATAGCTCCCAGTTCGGCACCGGCCAGTTCGGCACCGGCCAGTTCAGCACCGGCCAGTTCGGCACCGGCCAGTTCGGCCAGTTCAGCGAGGGAAACTACGACTCTTCGGCCCTTCATCACACCTGGCTCACCAACGGCCTGTATCTCCAGCAGGTAACGTTCTAAACCTTTCTCTGCTTTTGACTAATCTTTGAAATGACTCAGGAGGCCGGAGCCACTCCGGCAAAAGAGTGAGAACCGAAACTTGGTTTGAGAAAAAAAAAGGGCGGAACCTTTGATCGCTACTTCTCCTCAGAAGCCCTGTTTTAAAGTCATCTCATTTTGTTGAAGTGCTAAACATCCAGATCCCCTTTCAACCCAATCAGTGTGTTGAATAACCTTGTAGCTGTCTGCGAGGGCTTAGTCCACCCTCCGGAGACATCGAAGCTGTTATTGTCCTTCTGCAGACTTGAATAGTTCCCACCAGCTCGTGGAGCGAAGATCCTCTCCTCTGTTTGCCGTGTAAAGCCCCGCCGCTCGTAATACCACTTTGTACGGGTTGACGACGGGGCTCTTTCCTTCTGTCGTCTCCGCAGAAGCTGGCCTACATGGAGTCGGAGGCGGAAGGCGACTACGCCGAGGACGTTTTGCACTCGTACGGCTTCGAGGGCCAGGGCTCGCCGCCCGGCTCCGTGCACTGCTGCAGCGACGCCGACCCCCGGGACCTGGAAAACCTGGACTTCCTGAACACCCTGGGACCCAAGTTCAAAACTCTAGCAGGCGTCTGCAAGGAGGTGCCCGCCAAGAAATGAACAATGCAAAAACGGTAAAGGATGCCGTTACGGTCTGGAGTCTGGACACTGTTTTTCACTTTTGCACTGACAAACGCTGTCCTTTAAAATGGGTTACATTTAGCATTTTTACATTTTGAAAATCGTTTAAACTCTTTTTTTATGGTTTTGCAGGGTTTTCTTTTTTCGTCCGCGCGTTTGGTTGGTCAGAGGCAGTGGAGATGTCGTTTTTTAATTTGGTTATTTATGGTTGGCCCATGTGAGCCACCGTCTCAAAAGCTGAACCCGGCGTCCGGTGTCATAGATGTTCATGTGAATACACCTAACGTGAACAAAAAAATAAAAAATAGACACACAGTATCACTCCTGTTGGCATCCGTGAACTGGCCGTAAACAAGTTCGGTCCCCGTAATACCGTGACGGGCGGGGCGGGTTCGGGACGGACAGGTTTATATGAATGGAAGTGAGGGCGAGGTGGTTGTTTCCGGGGGGGGGGGGGGGGGGGGGGGGGGCAACGACACGGTGTTTGGAGGCCTCAACCACCTCCAGTCCCGCTACAGTCGTCCTGGAAGCCTGATCAGGGGGGTTATCTGGGCTGGGTTATGAGGGGTTCTTTGGTTGTTTTGAGACACTGGGATTTGGACAGTTGGCAGGCAGAGACAGAGAGAGAGAGAGGTTCCTTTATTTTCGACAAGTCATGTCACAACAGCAGAAACTTGATTACGAGGGAACCAAAAAAAAACAAAATCACAGGTCAGTAATGAATAGTACGAGTATAAGCATCTTCAGAGCGAACTAGGTGCCGCGGGGCTCTGTCGATTTCTTTGCCAGGTTTGAGACTGCTGTTCACTATAAGGACTGCTCCCTTCGCAGCCCAGACTTCCTCCTTTGTACAGTTTACCTCCTGAGAGAGAGAGAGAGACGGAGAGATGTCGCTGAGTGGTGTCAAGCCGTGTTAAGTGTCCTCTGCATATATTGTGTACATAAGTAGTGGGGGATGGTTTTTGCCGGTCGTTTCTGCAGAGAATGTAAAAAAAGAAAAAAACTAGCAGTGAGTTTGTGGTGATCGACTTTAATAGAATAAAGTTGTTTTTTTTACATCCATCACCTCGACTGACTGACTTTTGTCGCCTCGTTTTTTTATATCGTGACCGATTCCCAAACGTAAAGTCAGAGCGAGAGCCTAGGAAATGGAATGGAGCCCCAGAAATAAAAGGAAGTGCAAGTGTGTTCAAGCACAATGAACACGGCGTATTACTGTGTCCAGGCAAAGGAGATAAATAGGAAAATATTGAGGAAACGGATGAAATTGAATAACTTTGAAAAATAGAAGGATAAATCAATCATTTGTGAGCAAAATTCTGTATTTGAGAAAGAATCATGCCTTCTCATGCAGAGAAAACAGTATTTTAAAACTTGTATTCATTCATTTATGTCCAATGTTATTTTCATGTGAATGTAAGTGTATTTATGTGTTCATATAAATACGCCCGCATGAAAAAAAGAACGCGAACGCTAACGCTAACGCTAATGCTAATGCTAATGCTAATGCCGGAGTTGGGATATTCAAGAGAGAGTTCTCATCAGTTACCTTTCATTATTTATGTTTGTGGCTGTTGAGGCCCGACAACCGGAGCCATTGAGTCTGCGCCAGGGTGTCGTCTGGGAGCAGCAATTTGTCATCGAGCCTCCTTCCCCGAAACCACACCTCGGAAGCTGTCATTTCTCCACCCTGTGGCGTGCGAGCCACTCACAGATTGTTTCACAACTTCAAAAGCCTGGAATCGTTGCTGTTGTAATTATATTCGGAATCATCTTTGGCTCCTGTGTCGTTGTGTCGTGTCGTGTCGTGTCGCGTTAAGGAGTGAAAAGATTTGCTTTACCGCTATATAAGAAAAAACTCCGATTGGAAGCGGGCGCGTTTGAAATAATTCCACCTTTACCGGAACTTTTTTCTCCCTTTTTCGTAAAACAAAAGGGAGAACAAAATCAGATGCACAACCGTTTCGTTACTGCACGCTGATGTGAATGATTAACAGGGTGTGGTTGTCTGGCAGGCCCGCACGGTATCCATAGCAATGGCATGTAAATAAAAACCCTGCCCTGCAGCTAATAGTTACTCAGGTATCAGGTCGTGCACTGGTGTGTGTGTGTGTGTGTGTGTGTGTGTGTGTGTGTGTGTGGTGTTTTGTCAAAAATAACGTCATTGCTGTATCGCTGTCTTGGCTTATTACACACACACACACACACACACACATGAAGGCACACACACATACATACACATACACACACACATACACACATGAAGGCACGCACACACACATACATGAGGGCACACACACACACACACATACACACACACACACACACGTGAAGGCACACAGACACACACACGCAGACACACACACACACACACACACACACATACACACACACACATACACACACACACACACATACACACACACAACCAAACATACATGTATTGCAGTAGTTAGGAGGAGCACCCTTTCTGCTATCGCGCATACACACACACACACTTTTATTTCATTTGAATTTCCAAACCTTGCTTTTCTCACCGTTCTTATGTGGAAAGTTCTCAAGAATATGTATAATTGTGCTTTGAATTTCCATCGTTTGAAATAAATGATTCAAAACGTTGGGTTATTTTTAGGCTGATCATTTTGTTCTTACATATTTACATTGAGGTGAATGATTAATGGGTTGTGGTTGTCTGGCCTGCACGGTATCCATGGCAACGCCACGTACATGAAAAGTCTGCTCTTACCTAATATTTAGCTCAGGTGTCAGGTAGTACACTTAAAACACGGTGGTGTGTTTTGTCAATAATCACTGCTGCATTGGTTTATTACACACACACACACACACACATGTTTTATATCCCAAACCTTAGTTTTGTTATATGCGAAACTCAAAATATTATACATAATTGTGGGTTGAATTTCCGTCGTTTGAAATAAATGATTCAAAACGCTGCATTATATTCGGGTGAGAATATGCGGATAACAAGGTCTTCACATTATGCACGCCGGAGCATAAATAAGTAATACCGCCTTGCCTAGGCCTCGAAACCCCCCCAAACTCAAACGATTGGTAAAATCCCCCCACGACTCCCTGATCTTATTAGGCTTAGAAAAGATTAGGGATTATCGTTCCTATTAGCGATATATAGAAATAACGCTGGTGTTCGCAAACAATGCAAGTGCTTGCATATTATCTGAGATGACATGCAGATCAAATTTGAATCCAAATCCCCCCTCCGCCCCAGCATGTAAAAAAAACCAAAAACCCCAAAAAACACAATTAGAGAGTCCAGAAAAGGTCCGTCTGATTATGGAGATAATTATGGGAGATGACGGAAGACAAATTCGGTCGTTGCATTCCCGCTGGTGCTCTCTGGCTGTGTTGAAACATTTAAATCTTGTTAAAAATATATTTGATCCGCGCAGATTACTACAACGCTGTCAGAATTACCAGCGAGTGTGAACAAGCTGTGAATATCAAGGATTCCTTCTTATTACTTGCAAAAAAAAAAAAAAAAAAAATCCCACCGGGGCCAATTAGTATTGTGGAAAAATATAAGGGAAATAATAGAAGAGCCCTGTCGACCAGAACACCTAAAGACGCTGGATGCCGCACTTCAATTACCTGCAGGTTTGTTTTTTTCTTTTTTAAATGAAGGATTAATAGCCTTCCTTGACTGGAATATAAAAGGAGCGAGTCATGTAGGTTCATGTCATTTGTTAATTTAGTTAACACCAGTCACATTTGTGGGGGACACGTTTAATCGACCCCCCCCCCCCCACAGTCCCCCAATAATGATGGGTTGTTGCAACAAATCAAATGATAATGGGAGGAAATAAAAGCCATGCAACGTTTGAGGCACTGTAGCCATGGTTACAGAGTACGGAACAAAAAAAAAAAAATATGTATTTTTTTATTATTGTTTTTTTTTTTGCAGATCATTATGCGACGACGGCATATCCAGCGCCGCGGGTCAACACTCCTGGGAAGTTATAGCAAGAAAGGGGCAAAAGCGCGGCCAGTCGTTCTCATTGTCGCGACCTAAAACCCCTTTCGTCGGGAACCATTTATCGCAATTAACGTCTGTTATTAATTGTTGCGTCTCGGCTTCGAGCCGTTGTGGTTTCTATGCAGTGTCACAAGGCGGCGCCACCGGCTGGTGTTAGCGGTAGAACGCAGGGGGGGGGGGGGGAGAGGGGCGCAAGGCGCGTCGAGTCATTATTAACAGGTCGGCAATGGGTTTTTTTTTTCCCCGCGACGCGTGATTAACAGTAAGAATAATATAATATATATATATATATATATGATCTGTCTCTCCCTTTCTGCCGTACTCCGCGTCAGGACTTCAGAGCGGGATGCAGGGCAACAAGATGAGCCGGGGCCCGCGTCTCTTTGGGGAAATCACCCGCGAGCTGGCGCGTCGCGACTGCCGCCGATAAGTTGAATAATTGAATAAAAGCGATTTTGCGCGTCCGGCTCTTATCGCCGCCCCCCCCCCCCCCCCCCTCGTCCCGGCTACCAGCCCGCTCCTTTTAGAGCCGCAATTAATTCCAAGGCAGGAGCGTGAAATTAATTTATTGCTGGTAATTAGTTTTCCGCACACTGTGAAAACAATCTGCGTTAGATAGGGGGGGGGGGGGGGGGGGTTCCCAACCTCCAGCAGCGAGAGAGAGAGAGAGAGAGAGAGAGAGAGAGGGTGAGAGGGTGAGAGGGTGAGAGGGTGAGAGGGTGAGACCCGGGGGCCGCTCGAGTGGCTCCGTGAGCTGGAGCCATGGATTGGAGCGCACTTAAGGAGGCCCCCCCCCCCGACCCCGGCGTGAATAGTTAAAATAAATAGATTAATAATAAATAACGAATGCAATCCTCATCACTTTTTTTTTTTTTTTTTTTTTTAATACCGAGAAGTGGATTTTTTTTTTTTTTGTTTCTTCCTCCCCTACATCTGACGTTTATTTAAGGTTTGTTCATTGTCGACGCGGAGACGGGGGTTTGCTTCGTCTTCCTTCCGAATCAATTGATGCGTCGCCGCTCGACGCGTTCCGTTCGCGCTGTCAGCTTGTGACGGGTTTATTACCGGGATGAAATACCGGCAGACGGCCACTAGGTGTCGCTGTCACCCTCTCCTCCGTGGGAGACGGTGGATTGCTGAGGGGGAGCCTTCGCAGAAACCGGCACAGCCTGAAATCATTCAATAAAATGTTAAAACAAGGTGATTCGACGTGCGTCATGTGTTGTTGTTTAGACGCGGGGTGTGTTCTGAACAGTATCAGATCATTCTTAATTAACGTCCGATTTCACTTCATTCGATTAAAAAACGTGGCACAACGGCGCTATTATACAACGATTACATATGAACTACACTGTCCGTAGCAATTAATGTGTGTGAATGTCGTAAAAAATAAAAGTTTTTATCTAAAACAACAGCTCTCAAACATTTGCCAGCGATGGATCTCTTACCAGACGAACAATAAACTCCTTCAGTGCTTTTAGAATTGTTTTCTTACCCTGCATGGGCACATGCCACCCCCTTGGACCCCTCCGGACCACAGGTCGAGAAACAGTTTGATCTGATCACAGTTGTTTATGTTCTTGTCCTTATGAATTATTTATTATTATTATAATTATTATAATTATTACTATTAGGAGTCCAGCCCGCAGTAATTGAGTCCCTTATTGTTATTGTAAGAGGAAAAATAAACCCCTATTCTCAGAATTTTGAAGCATAAAACTATCTGGAAAACCAACTTTGGCAAAACACACAAACACGGTTTACATCTTGACTGAACCGCGCTGTCACAAACACCTCATGGTTGAATTTTCGACCAAATGAATCCACATACAGAGCGGATATTAGTGAGAAACTGACCAAAAACGGAGCGATTTTAAGACTGACGTGCCAGTACGCCGGTCTGAAATATGTCCAACGCGGCTAAAACTATCTGGAAGACATACTTCGGCAGTTAGTTATAAGCTAGAAACACGGTGAACAACGGTGTAGTTTAAACCGCTATGTCACGAGGATCACGCAGTTAAAATTTCATCCGAAGCGATTCACATACGGAGCAAATTTTAATGAAAAACAAACAAATTTGACCCAAAATATTCAGTTGCTCTGGTAAAGTGACATGTCACACGTCTCGTTCTAAAATGAATGAGATGAGATTAACCGTTCGACACTTTATGACATCATCATATTATTTACTATAAATGTACAGATCCCAATTGAGAATGTCCAGTCAGACCGTGTCCAGTGTGCGGCGTGGACCCGGTCACTCTGTAGTGGTTTGATGTACCAAACTATTGATTTACGTGTATATTAATATAGCTTCTTATGTGGTACATGTCGGTAGATCTGTTAGATTGAAAATTGAAAATTGGAGACAATAAAGAAGCCAGTGTCCAAAAATCCAGGTCAGTCGCAATACAAATAAAAAGCACTGAAGAAATGAGACAAGCAACCAGTAGACTCAGAAAATCGTGTTGCGTTTCAGAGAACCCGGGAAACTAAAACTGTAAAACTGTAATTATCATTATTATTAATATTACTATAGATATTATCTGCAAGGTTTACAGGGATGGAGCAAATCCTGGTATTATTTTAGGATTTATTTATTTATTTATTTATTTATTTATTTATTTATTATTATTATTATTATTATTATTATTATTATTATTATTATTATTATTATTATTATTATTATTATTAATAATGTTTTTTATTTTAAATTATTATTTAAAAAACGATTTGCCATCAACCTTTACTCATAACACGCATGACTTTATAACTCATTTCTAAGTAATAAATTATCCCAAAACATTAAATGCAAATAAGGGCATATGAATGAGGTGAGGAGACAGGAGAAAAAGTCACTATGACTGTTTATAACAGGATACAATTATATATATGTTTTTGTTGTAAATTACTTACCACATTAAAAAAAACTACCTGTTCAATTTCATTGTAAAGTTGTGAATGGAATTGAGATTCTCCATTCATCTCTATGGGAATGTAAGGGGGGCATGGCAAAGAGTGTGGGGCTGTGGTATAGTTTGGGCAATTTAACACTGAAAATGGGTGTTAAATCATTAAACGTGTATGTAAACATAACTACATCTCAGTGCAGAAACCCTATTTCTCACATTATCGACCCTCACTTATTTCACTCATTCACCCTCGAGGATTTCTCAAAATTCAATGGAATGAAGCTTTCTGAAAACCATAATCACATATATTTTTTATTTACAGCTAGGATTGTTTGTTGACATTGACATCATCCCGTGAAACCACTCATGGTATAGAACGTCCTTCAGGAAAAGTGCCCGGGAAAAAATGAAATGTAATAAAAAAGAGTTTTTACTGCAAGGATTTAACAGATCAGAGGCTGAGTGGGTTTTACTGATCGGAAGTCATATTGGAGCAGTAATCCATGAGAGCGGGGGAAAGGACCCCGCTGACGCAAATGGAAGAAGAATATAAGAGCAAGTTGGCAGAGGGAGGACGTTGTTTTGACTTGACGTTTCCTTCGGGTACGTACTTCCCTGTCTCCAAGTCGCCGGTGACAGAACCGTTCGCTCAGAAAGGTGAGTGATGAGGCGCTGGATCCGTAATGGGCCTTCAGTGGTCTATGTGCGGTTTGTCAAAGGCTGGGGGCACGGCCCATAGCTCGGTTGCTGGAGATTTGAAATTGGGGTCGCAAAATCGAATTGCAAAGTTTCTTCCTTAGCCTTTGAAAATAGTTCTTCCAACCACTTTGAAGGATTTTTTATCTTTGAGAAATGTTTTGTTTACCTACAGTATTGACACTACAATGTCAGTCTTTAATACAGAAATGGCAGAAAAAAATATATATATATATCAATTTACACACAATTTTACTCTACTCATGGTTCATAGATAAGGCCCGTCCCAAGTGAATCGAAACAATCTTTAGCTGTATTAGTATAACTGTTACAAGTGTGTTGTTTTTCGCATCATAGCGGCAATCAGTTGCTCTGAATAATGTCCTGTTAATAATGAGCCCTGTCACGGGCAACCACTTCTCCGCCTGGATTCACGTCCCTCACCTCACTCCGCCCACATGCTAACGTTAACACTAGTGAGTGGCGCCATCTTGTGACGCTACATAGAAACTACAATGGAAGAGATGAAGAGATGAATGTGGATATGTCTAATTTCACATTAATAACAGTAAATGGGTTCGTCATAGGTCGGGCGTTTTTTCCTCTCGACTATTTTTCCGAGTGGAAGCTCAGGAAACTAGGCACACTAGTTATGAAATAATTTCAAATTCTGTCTCAGTGAATTCTTATATTTTGTAGGCAGACGTGAAAATGTGCAGAGGGCGTTGAGCCTGACTCTGACACCGTTTTGTTGTAGGAATGAAGCCGTATTGGACTACACCCGAGACTTGACATCATTTTTTGTCTGAGGAACGATGCCGCATTATCTCATGTATGCGATCTGATGTTGAGGTCTGACGATGTCCTAATATGTAGACCGTACAACCGGTCTTTATCACAAAATTACGATATAATAATGATACAGAAGCCTGACCATCCTGTCTGGGTTTATTTTGTGGCAACAAACGGTGTTGCCTTATCTTACCCCGTGTATCTTACCCCTGTGTGTGTGTGCGGTGGCCCATCACCGGGGGCCCATCGCCATCATGCTTCTCCACTGTGAGAACCTTTGCCTGGCGGGATTCAGGGACCGGTTCAAAATACAGATGGATGGACGGATGGAAATGTGAGGAGGACGTGGCTGTTGTGAGGAGCCTCCAGAGGAGAAGAGGAAGTCGGCAGAGGGGACCCCCAGGGAGAGAGGGATGGAGACAGAGAGGAAGGGGAAATAAAGAGGTTGCCTCAAAAAATAAAGAGGAAGTGTTGCACACACTCACACACTTGATATATTTTGTGATAGATAGATTTTTGGGGACTGAGGATGCACTGATGATGCCGGGCAACAAGATGGAGCAGAGAGGACAGATCTCTGTGGATGAGTGAGTATTACACCTATCCAGAGAGATGGAGCGACAGAGGACAGTGGATATATATTAATATTTTTACTTAGTTATCTGGATATACATACAGTATTTAACAGCAGTATTTAACAAAGAAGAAGATATAGAAAGGAAATAGAATGAAGAATGAATATAGAAAATATATATTCATTCTTCATTCTATTTCCTTTCTATATCTTCTTCTTTTCTTCTACATTTTCAAGCACATCTTTGACACAAAGTCATATGTTATATTTTAAGGTCGTAGTGTTTTGTATTCCGTTTGCTTGGATAATGTAAACTTATGCTCCTATGCTATACTATCTCATCTCACACAACCCAATCAAAAAAAAAAAATGCTGTGCGGTGTTGTATTGGTCTGTAGATATGCGATATTGAAGGTGTAACGTCAGAGATGCAGTTTACATAACATATAAAGTGTATCATTCCTGAATTACAGCAGATAAGTGAAAACACATGGAATCCCGATGAATCAATAAAGCTACAAGGTTTGTTGAAGCGGGAGGAACATGTGAGGAATGCTCTTATTCCATAGAGTGTAGTGAGTTATTATTCAATGTTGTGTGTGTGTATATACATTTATATATATATATATATATACATACACACACACACACACACACACACACACACACATTTTATATTTATTTTATCTTGCCATATATATTTTTATTTTATTATATAGGTATTTGACTTACTGTATTATGTTTTAGGAATCAGTTAGTTGGTCTAGTAGAAAGAAATTTTCCGAGGATGTGCTATCACCACATTGCAATTGCATTTCACTGCATATATGTATGAAAGTATGCATATGTATGCGACGAATAAACATCTTGAATCTTGAATCTTGAACACACAACCACACACACACACACACACACACACACACACACACACACACACACACACACACACACACACACACACACACACACACACACACACACACACACACACACACACACACACACACACACCGATCAGCCACAACATTAAAACCACTGACAGATGAGGGGAATTCATTGCTCATCTCGTTTCAGTGCCACACTGTCAAGGGGTGGGATGTATTAGGCAGCAAGTGAACAGTCGGTTCAGAAAAATGGGCAAGTGTAAGGATCTGAATGTCTCTGACAAGGACCAAATTGTGATGGCTAGATGACTGGGTCAGAGCATCTCTTGTCATCATCAGGTCCTGTGGGGTGTTCCTGCTATGCAGTGGTTAATACCTACTAAAAGTGGTCCAAGGAAGGAGAACTGGTGAACCGGTGACAGGGCCACGGGCGCCCAAGGCATATTGAAGTGCGCGGGGAGTGAAGTCTAGCCGTCTGGTCCAATCCCACTATTGTAGCACAAATTAAATTAAATTTAAATTAATTAAATTCGAAAGTTAATGTTGGCTATGATAGAAAGGTGTCAGAACACAGTACATCACACCTTGCTGTGTATGGAGCTGTGTAGCCACAGACCGTGCAGAGTGTCCATGCTGACCCCTGTCCACCGCTGACAACGGCTACAATGTGCACGTGAGCATCAGAACTGGACCATGGAGCGATGGAAGAAGGTGGCCTGGTCTGATGAATCACGTTTTCTTCTACACCATGTGGATGGTCGGGGTTAGGGTCCGATGGAGCATCTGTGGAATGTGCTGGAACAACAAGCCCGATCCATGGGGGCCCCACCTCACATTTTCCAGGACTAAAAGGATCTGCTGCTAACGTCTTGGTGCCAGATACCACAGGACACCTTCAGAGGTCTTGTGGAGTCCATGCCTCCACGGGTCAGAGCTGTTTCGGCGGCACCAGGGGGAGCTACACAATATTAGTCTACTAGTCTACTAGTGGTGGCTTTAATGTTGTGGCTAATTGGTGTGACTGGTCCCCTGGGGAGCTGGAACATAAGAGAATGCACCTTCATTATTGTTGAAAAGATGTATCCAGGGAGGCCGATGGGAAAAAAAAATCCAATAGCGGACAGCAGCCAGATCTTTCACAACGCTTTGCTGTTTATTTATAAGTTTTGAGAAGTTAAGCCTCATGAGCGGATTTTCATGTCCTGAGGCTATGCCTCAAAAGAC
Source organism: Zeus faber (assembly GCF_960531495.2). Taxonomy (NCBI): domain Eukaryota; kingdom Metazoa; phylum Chordata; class Actinopteri; order Zeiformes; family Zeidae; genus Zeus; species Zeus faber. The sequence goes on along the minus strand of NC_137196.1, from coordinate 14,858,196 downwards.
TCCCCTGCTTGAATTTATGCTGGGCGAATCGCATCGCATTGATTTGTTGCAGGTTGTGGGTGAACAGAGTTGGAAGTACAGTAAAACACTGAGGTTCCCAAACCTCGGCTCCTCAGAAGCACCTTAGAACCTCCTCCTCCTTTAAAGCTTGCTTTTTAACACTGAATTCCTCGCCGTCCATCCCAGGCTGACGATTGGACCCAGTGAGCCTCATCCAGTATCATGTGGAACACATGGTCTCTCATTTCCAAAGGAAGCCACGCTTCCGAAACTGCGAGAGCCGATTTATCCCGGCGGCTCTTTAGTAGCGAGGAGGAGGCTCCTCCTGCACACCCGCACATTAGCCCGGTGCTTCCCAAACTTTCTTCTGCCACGACACACTTTCAACACGGAAGATCAAAGCGTGAGGAACCGCTTCGATTTAAACGGTTCAAAGCTTTTTCGATCTTATAAGATTATGAGCTAATAAAGTTACGAGTCATAAATGAAGTGCTTGATGTACACTTTTCTGTTGTTAACTTGCAATATGCACACAAACACAGAGCTGGTATTCCGGCTGGAAGCGATGAACGAGTGCAGCCTTTTTTGATCTTGCAACGCAAGAGCTAATTTTCTTTTTTGTATATATTCAAGGGTAATTTGTGTTATTTAGCAGGAGTTTGAAGTGGAATTTAGGTTACAGTGGAATTCACACTGGTTGTAAAACAGTGCATACACATGGGTACATAGCATTTTAAGCTGTTGTTATTTGTAAGTGAAAAGCTCGGCACTCCGTCTTCAGAGCTCAGTGCAAGGTCCCTTCTCTCTCATCCACTCACCAAGGACTGTGCTTCCTTTTGCTCTTCGTCTTCCTCGTCTTCCCCTTCTTCTCTCCTCGCATTGATTGCATCTCTGACACCGCCAGAAATCACTCCGTCCGGTTGGAGTGGCGGAGAGAGAGAGAGAGAGAGAGAGAGAGAGAGAGAGAGAGAGAGAGGGATGATGGCAGAGGAGGGAAATCGATTGAGGTAAGTTTGGCAGACGCTCCAGCTCCCCTAACCTTTCATCCTGGACAACCAGAGGTCAAAGCCAAAACCCCGGACTCCTGAGTGATCACCCTGTTCGGAGAGGATTTATTTTCTCCTTTTATGAAACCAACCATTTCTCTACCATGGCAAACTTCTTAGCTTCTCAGCCACAACATTGTTATGGCCCACTTGTGATGCAAGAATTGTAAACGATTTGGTCGAAATGAACAAAACTTTTAAATGATTCAGGAGTCGTGTCAGCTGTCAGTCCGGCAAAAGAGTAAATCTTTGACTCACAAACTGAAAATAATAATAGCTGAGGACTAATTTAAAGGAATCGGCCAAGGCATTTGGAATAATTGTAATTGAATGTGGGATTTACACTTTGCACTCCACCAATATAAATAATTTTACAGAATTAAAAAACGACTCTTCTGACTCTGGTTCATGGTTCAGGAAGTCCTCTCTCGCCCACCGTACGTTGCACCGACTGAACCAAACAAACGAAGAGTCGTAAAACTGAGTGGCTCGTCACGATCCGAATCTCGAAAAAGAGTCGATCTTGATCTTGATTTTGATCTGGCAACGCAAGAGTTAATTTTCTTCTTTCTTTTTTTTTGCTAGTGGGCCGTGGTACAGGGGTTGAAATACACTGGATTAACCTCAAATGTGCCTTCAACTTTAAGAATATGGACAGCATCAATGGCAAATTATGACCGGATGATGCATTTGCTATTCAGTTAAAACAATATGTCACCGTGATGACCACACTCATCGGTTTTTCCGCTTCCTCGTCGCCTCCTTCCATATTATGTGGGTGGTGATAAATCTGTATCGACCAGAAGCAAATACACCTACGACCGAGGAGTCTGACCTTTCCTGGGCCCAGGGGCAGATATTTCATTGCACTGTTGGGGGGGGACAATAAACAAAAATATTTCTCAAGAGCAATTCCCAAAGGGTACACCAATGGTGTGGCTAAAAGTACTGTTGTATTAAACGTACAGTATAAGGAGGAAACCCTAAATAATACTATACATACTGGATAGTTGATAGGAAAATAACTTGTACAGGGTTGTACAGCATGCAGGTTATTTACAGTAGTAGGAGAGAAGCAACACCCGTTCACTAAACTAAAGCTAATAATTCGATTTAGTTTTCCTGAAGAAGCAGATCTTTAATGGGGTGTAGGGCGGTGTGGGGATGGTGCGGTTGGAGCAGCCACACCTGACCTGGGTCTAGATAATTGGGGCCCAGGATCAGAGTGGCTGCGTACCTGTTGCTCGTTGGTTGGTCTAATGAGCAACGGGCAAAACCTCCATCCCCACACACACACACACAGGAGAGGAGCCCTTGTCATGACACATGTCTATCTGCTCCTGGGCTTATTCCAACTAGCCCACTCTATCCAATGAGCTGGTGTGTCTACAACCCTGTTGTAGTGTGTGTCTCGGTGCCGGAGGTCCCTGAAAACGCTAACTGGGTCGCGGGTGGTAGGCGAAAGTGCCACACTAATGTTTTGCTGTCAGTGTGTAAAAGTCAAGAACGCTATGAAGTCCTGCCAGAAATATACTTAATAATTTCACTTTAGTATTTGTTAAAAAAAAACCAACATACTTAGGACCTAATTCGTCCTCTAAGTTAATCTTAAAAATGTTATTATCATAATATTGTTGTAACCATCTACAAAAGATAAAGTATTTTTGTAAAAATGCAGCATTATAAACTGAGCTACATAAATTGAAAAAATATAATCTTTTATTATAGTATTTAAAACTATATACTGTAGTTATGTTTACAGTGATACATCAAGGGGGACAACTCTGCTTGCACTGCCGCCCAGAGGCAAGAATCCTTCCTCGTTTCCATGATTAATTACAGTCAAATCTTCCACTGCGTGTGACAGTGTATGTGAAAATAAGATACTTTAACGTCCTCCAGCTCAGAGGCGTTAAGGGGTATCGCCACCCTTTGCCTTCTACCTTTAATCCTTCTTGTAAAGCTGTCCCGGAAAGTCTGCAATTGGGCGTAGTGGGATATTGAACCGAAAAAGCCTCTGGTTCTTGGGAGGGATGAGGGAGGTGGCGATCTACTTAACGCTCTTTCAGTCCAGACCTTCTGAGGTAATGTTTGAGAATGTACATTTGGGGAATTTATCCATTGTCCTGCTAAGGGTCCATCCCTGTAACTGATCTTCAACTTGCAACCACTGAGCCTCTTCTTAAGCCATTTGTCTGTGTTTGGTACATGCCGCCATAGATTTTGGGACTATTCCCCTTAATTCCCTGGATTTGTTAGGTCATACACTAGGGGCAACAACTCAGGAGATTGATCTTCACTTAGGTCAGAATGTCCGAACCAGAATGGCGGGCATTCGCAGGACAGAGGATGATCTTCAGACGACTGAACTGAGCTGGGAAGAAGTTTCTTCTGGATCTCCAGAGGCATCAGCATCGGCATCTATAGAAATGTTTGGAATAGTTTCAGTGCTACCTCCCTAACTGTAGTATAGAGAGTTGTGGAGGTTTCAAGTAAGAGACTTAGTCCCAGAGACGAAATCTCATCAAATAGGGTCTCAACTGGAGGGTCCTTGATAAGCGGAAAAAGAGTTGAGAATCACTGGCCATAGAGCTTCTCCATAACCTTCCGTTATCTATTATTTGACGGGTGGGAGGCTTTTTGAACCAATATATTCATGGTGACCTTCTGACTCATGGACCAAGTGCCCTTCTTCATCTTCCCCTCAGTAACACACACACACACACACACACACACACACACACACACACACACACACACACACACACACACACACACACACACACAGACTATATACTTGAGCGTGACCTAATTAGGCCGGAGGGTGGATGTAATTACATGCAACCTTCATCTGCTCCCGTATCGCTGGGGCCAGGCCCGTATCCATCCTCTGCCATTGTTGCTAAGGGCCGTTTTATTTATTTATCTATTTTCTTTTCTTTTTGATTCAAAAATACAAAAAATATTAAGACGTTTTCGCCAACATGGCGTGCAGCTGTAGTGCACAGCACTCAGTAGTTGCTGCCATTTTAATGTGATGCAAATTAGATTTCTGTGCAACAATGCGTAATGTACTGTACGATATACTGTGATAACACTGTAATAAACAAGGCTAGCCCAGCCGTAGCCCAAGTATTGAGGCGGTTGTCGGGACACACCACTGTTCGTAAGGAAAATAAACAGGATGAGATTTACAGTAAGACGCTTTATGACATCATCACACTTGCAGGATCTGATTCAGAATGTACATTTGCGCCGTGTCCAGTATGCAGTGTACACTCCGTCACACTGTAGCAGGTAGAGATTACAAACTAGGTGTTTACGTGTGTATTTATGTACCTTCTTACCTGTTGGATGTCTGTGGCTCTGTTCGATTGATATTCTATCTCTTTGGTCCCTATTACTTTGGTGGATTAATGAAAAATAGGAAAAACAGTAGTCCACAAAAACTCGTGACCACGTCAAGTTGAGTGCACTCGAACGTACGAGTGAGTGATGTGTTCAAGATCCAGTAATACGTCAGAAAAATAGAAGCTATGATATGGTAATTACTCACAGAAATACCACAATGTTTTTCATATTTCATGGAAACGTGACTTATGTAAAATGTTAGTTAGTTGGTTAGTTAGTTAGTTCCTTCTGCTCCTGCTGGAACATTGGGCGACGAGCCCCCACCATTTGCTCCTTACCAGAAGGGCTTCTTCTCGTTGTTTCCGTAACATGCTTTTTTTTACGGGGTGAGGTTAACCCCACGCCCAACCCCCAACCAGGAGGACCGGGTGCTGACTTACCCGTGTAACAAAGGCATTCTTGGCAGTGCTGACTTACCCGTGTCACAAAGGCATTATTATTATCATTATTATTGTTATCATCATTATATATGTACAATAATAATAATAATAATAAGTTCGAGCCGTTCCGTCAGTAATCCGTCTATAGAGAAGGGGTCCGTGGCGGACTGCAGCTGGCGGCCGCCGGCGAGCTCGTAGACGTGGTGGTGGTGGTGGTGTAAAATGTAATTCAAGGAAAAAAGTGGGCACTAAAATTACGTCAGTTTGATTCCCTTTGTAAATCATTGAATTGACAAGGTTTGGTTTAAATTAATAAATAAACAGTTGATTTTAAGAAACTTTATGTATATACAGTTTCCTCCAGCTAAACTTAGCACACTTAAATGAGAAGCCAAAAGGTGTTTTGACAAATTTGTGCATAAAAAATGACAAATTAAAGTTAAAGTTCCATAAATACACTACATTACAATACAGACAATACAGATTACTAGTAATCTATTAAACGAAACTTTCCAATTGGAGATTATAAACAGTAAAAATACAATTAAGTAGTAATTTAAACTGATATTTATTTATTATTTTTTATAAATTAACATGCATAAATTATTAATTAATTATTGTCTCAGACAATAAAGAAGAAATTGTCCAAAAATCCAAAGTACTTGTAATTCAAAATCCAAAATATTGTGAAAAAACTCGTGAGAAAACTAAGAGGCTCATTTAATCGGGATGATTTACAATTTGAAGACTCCAGAAATAAACAGTTTGCTGCTATGAGTTTAACAGCAATTCTTAAGAACACGATTCAGAACTATTGCACATGGACACAAAATGAACGAGACAATGTTTTAATTAAAGGAAATAAGTTTGATAAGGATGTGATAAAGTGGTCGAATAAAGTGGTCGAAAAAGGGGTCGTTCCTTATTGCATTAACAGAACAGCAAGGTTGATATAAGAATACGTATTGTCGCCCAAGTTTTATTGACAACAATCTACATTTCTATAAAGAACTAGTGATACAACGTCACAAATTCACCAGAAATTGAAGAAAATTGGCGTTATATTGAGACCACAGTTACTTTGTAACATTACAAACCAATGCCATATAAATCCAACATACATCTCTGAGTGGTCATAAAAAAAACAAAAAACTTAACTAACTTTTAATAGATTGCGGGAAAAATCATAACTCGTGCTACATTGCATGAGAGATTTTAACTTGTGATGTACTGCACAAAATCCAAACAACTGTAATATGCATCTTGAGTGACTGTCATTCAAAAAAGACGTATTCACACCACAGCAAGTTCTAAGAAACATTGGAGGAAACGACCTTCGTTTTTGTGTACGCAGTGCGTCGCCCTGGAATAATCATGAATCAAAAATATTTCATTAATAATTAATATTTAAACTGAACGCCAGAAGAGAAACATGCAGACCAAAGTCCATCTAAATTGGCCCAGACTACGATGTTTGTAATTTTTATAACTTGTGATGCATTTCACAGAAACCAAAGAAAATAAATACGTACCTAAAAGGAATAAACCGGACTGTGTATTGCTGCCTGTGGCTATATGTATTATTATTATTATTATTAATGAACAGAAAGGCCGTACTATATACATATTTATATCAAATATGTATATAAACGTATATAATAATATAACATATTTACATCTTCTCAGTGGCTTTTTTAAAATAATAAAGTAGATAGTTAATACAATTTAAAAAATAGAAAATTGTCCAAGGTGACTTTTACAACCTGCTTGTTTTGTTCGACCAACAGTAAACCCCAAATAAATAATTTACGATGATTTAACACGACAGAGAAGCCGCAAATTCTAAGATTTGGGGAACTGAATCTGTCAATACATGTATACTTGTCAGGGACCAAACAGTTAGGGACAAGGGACGTAGGTAGCGTAGCCAAATCAGAAGAAAGTATCTTTATTGGTCACACGACACACCACAAAAATGATAATAAGCTGTTCTTGGGACCAACAGAACTCAAAATACATGAGGAAAAAAGTGCTAGAGAAGTGACCCAACTCGCTTCATGACTGGGACAAGATGGGGGGTATATACACCAGCCGGCTGAACCACTACAGAGACACAGGGGGAAGAGAAACATTACACCTTAAGTAACATTCATCTTTTCTACACTTTATTTATATTCAATTTTTGTAAATTACCCTAACGTCCTTCTCATTTAAAATGAGAAAATATAACTTATCATTAAGCAAACAGTAGTTAAGGTGTTGGTACCTTCCAACCCCCCATTAAAAAGTGTAGAAACGTGTAGTGCCACAATAACTATGTGCAGTGTCATCATTTGGTTTGTGTATGGGCATTATGGATGTAAAGGGAAAGTATGATAAAATAAAGTTACATGTGGAGAAGGTTAATTGCAGTGGTTACCGCCATTAGGACTGAGGTGCGGCAGGTGGTTCGGCTGTCACAAAACCTAATAAATGACTTAAGTCATATATGATTAAAAGTGTAAGTGGTGGTGAAAAAATGGGTGGGAATAAGCTGCTAAATATCATTGGTATTTATTGATATCATTATTATTATTTACAAATATATACAAGTTGTTTTATATATTTATTTAAATATTATTTTATTGTTTATAGATAAGTAATACCCAGGCCAGGATTAATGATTTCTACCTTACCATCAGGCCAAAAAATGTAAGGGAGTGAGTGAGCAAATGTTCCAATTATGAGCAGTGTTTTGTTTCGTTCATAAGGAACGGAGTGGCATGCTTGAAAAAAAAAATGTGCCCGATAAAAGTGCACCATGGTGCAAAGGGATAGGTGCTTGGGTGCAACCCCCCCCAAAAACACCTCCCTCTGCACATGCCTGCTCACAGTGGTGGCCTGCTGGCAACAAACCGTTGCTCTTATAATATCTCTTTTATTGTTTCTGAATTGCCTAGAATGATCTATCCATTATGCTGATAAGTGGTTGTATCAAGGGCTGGTGTATTTGTATGTGCGTTGATGCTGTGGTGGTGGTGGAGTATCCCCGTGCTGGCTGTGATGGGCTGGTCTGGGTAAAAAAGTCCAAGGCCAATTTTGATTCTCAGTCCGTTCCTGACCCTGCACCTACCACTGATGAACTGAGGCTGAAACCTAATTTTCTATTTTCTATATTTGTTTTTTTATTATTTAATAAATATTGGTTGAACGTTCGTCCTTTTGTCATCTCGCTGTTCAATGATATGTTTGTTTGGCTTTTTTTTAAGGTTCTAACAGTACATTGTACTCAGCAGTTGTTGTCACTAAAATTCTGGGAAATGAACACATACCAAACACGACTAAATGGACCCTGTGTATTGCTGCATACAGCTATATTTATTATAATAATAATAATTATTATTATTATTACTATTTATTCATGAAAAAATAAAATAATAATACATTTGTTATTAATTAATGTATCTAAAATGTTTTCCTGAATTACATTTTATAATAAATACATTATAATAAATAAATAAATAATTTTCAATTAGTTCAATCACCCCCCCCTATAGACTATAGAATAATAAATTAATAAATATTGGTTTGTGTCAGGGCTTCTTTGCACATTCACATCAACAAATATGGACCTACAGTTTGCAGCAATAGATAAGGCTCAGGCTCGAATTCTAATATTGAGAAAATTATAGATACACAAGGACTGGTGCAAGGATGCAATGCTTTGATTTGTTTGTGAAATGTATTTTTTTCTCAACTAGAAATAACTATTGGCTCCTAACTTAATATCATCATTATTATCATTATATCCATGTATCATTATTGGTTTTAGTTTTATATTTCTTCTCACAGGGTTTCATGACTTAATTGGTCCTTGAAGGCATCTCTATAGGTTTCTGTTCATTTCTCAAGCCCCTGTATTATATTTAGACAATATATTATTCTAACATTTTATTACAACACACATTAACAACAATCACAGCCAGATCATTGTTGGAATAGTCCAACAAATTTGGAGACAGTCAAAGAGTTTTACATGTTATACAGGGGGATGCAATAATGCACATTATGTTAAACTTGCCCCCATGGGTACTGTATGTGGGGAGGATATGACTGTTTAATTAGGCTTTCACTGTTGGTGATACAGCTGTACCTCGACTTACGACTGCATCTACTTACGACTAATCCAAGATACGAGTGGCGATAGACGCAAAAATTTGTATCGACTTGCGGCCAACTCCAAGATACAACCGTGGAAATTTGCAGTTGGCGCGTCGGCGGCCAGTCAGCAGCCAGTCAGCAGCCAGTCAGCAGTCAGCCAGCAGGCAGTCAGCGGGCGACCTACATCGTGTGTGCCCGTAGTTTGTGGCTTATCCATATTTATTTCACATCTACTGTGTTTGTGCTGTGTATTTTGTTTATTTTCACCCTTCATGATTTCACAATTTATACAATTTATTCAACATACCACTGTTTTAACACACAACCGTTCTTCGTCGAGGTACCACTGTATACTGTAATTAAATTGCATAAGGCAGAGTAATTATCCAGCCCTAGCTATGGCCCTAGCCCTAGCCCAAGACCTCACCCTTTCCCCAGCCCCAGCCCTAACCCCAGCTATGGCCAGGCCTGAGATTCACACATTCACATTCATGCAAGCCATTAATTCCATCCTAACGACTTAGCTCCAGTCCAAAATATTGACCGCACGTCTCCAAAAACAACCGGCTAGAACCGCTCATCTAATGTTTTTTGAAATGTATTCCAAGGTGACATTACATTACTGCCTGCGTTCCACGTGTTATGATGCCCCCCCCCCCCCACACCCCCTGACGTTCAACGGCTTCCATTTTTCATTTTCATTTTAAATTGTCAAACAGCCTTTTGTTCCTCGCCCTCCCCCCTCTCTCTTACTCTCTCTCTCTCTTTCTCTCTCTCCCTCCCTCTATCTCCCTCTCTCCCTCTCTCTACCCCCCCCCTCCCTCCCTCCACCGCCCCTCTCTCCCGCTCTCTAGCCCCCCTCTCTCTATCTCCCTCTCGCTGTGTCCTTGATACAGAGACCCACCGCTTGGCTCTGAGGAGAAAAAAAAACAAAACAACAAAACACACATGAATCCCATGCGAGGGCCTTTTGCTAAAAGGGTACCAGGAAAAAAAAAAAAAAAAGAGAAAAGCTAATGGTGTTGGCTTGAGCACAGAGCTAATTAAAATTCTATAAATATGGCGGGTGTAGGTGGCGTGATGGATGTAGTGCTTCAGGAGTCTGGGTTGGTGGGGGTGGGGCGATCAATACCTGGCCCCCACACCCCAACGCATGACACTGCATATGTATTTAACGAACCGAGTGGTTTTTATCTGTTAATTACATGCCAGGACACACCTTAGCGCTGGCCCCTTCCCTCGCCGGTGCAGATAATGGCCCCACGCCATTGCGGCACAACAAACGCGCAAACGGTGCCCCCCCCCCCCCCCGCGCGCGCGCTTTATCGCCCCCGTCTCCGCTTCCCACACTTTCATTTCTCGCAGGTTATTCTCCATGCAATACGCACTGCGCCCTATCAGGAAAACGTTGCAGCGCCTCCCGCTTTGTCTTTTGTTCACTCCCGTAAACATTTGTGTCCGAGCAAAACGGCGCATTTAAAAAAATATATATATGTTTTTACCAATGTTCCCGGAGACGGTGAGGAGTGTAAGGGGTTAATGGGTTTAGTTGGTACGTCTATATTTTAAACTGTTGCGGAAGGAAAGTCCATATTGGACCACTGAAGTGAAACTTTTCTCTTTTGGGAAGAGTAAGAGTGGATTCCGGGGGCTGGCAAGTTTCACCATGGTCAAAGTGTGAGACTTCGCAGCTCTGCTATTCATTTGAGCAAGTTGGCAAAGCAAAACTTGAAATGTGCTTTTCTGTGTCTGTGATCGCGATGGGATAACGGCCGCGAAGGGAGTCGCAAACATTCTGTCAAAGGCCATTTGAAGGCCTAGTACACCATGGCAATTGTTCCGCCTCCCATCATTTTGAATTGCTGTGACAAAAAGACAGAAGTACAATCTGCCGTTCAATCCCTCGCTCCGATGCAGACGTGAATGGCGTTATATATGCTATTCGACAAAGCTGACTTGCGCTCGAGCAGGGAGGTAATCTCAGATTCGGAAATGTAATTTACCATATGCATTATTCGAGATGAAGGAAAAAAGGTTAAACGGTACATAGTGATTCATACTTACCTTTGCTCTGGTTTACCCATTTGCTGCCTTTCATGGTCGGTAGCTTCAACGTGGTTTACTACGATAAAGTCCAACTAGAGCAGGGGTCTCCAACTCAACTTACCTGGGGGCCGCCGGAGGTGGAGTCTGGGCCGCATCAAGTATTCGACAAAAAAAGGGTTTCAAGTGTTCCAAAAGAAAGTACAACTGATCCAATCTTCTCAATCTTTATTAATAATAGTTCAGAACATGAAGGGTTCTTCAGAACACAGGCTTCTCTTACCTGCTCCTTGCTGCCAGAGACCTGGCAGCGCTTCCTCTTACACAGCGGAGCCACATTTGGCTTGAGGGGGGAAGCAGTCGAGACCCTCAGTGTGGCCTGAAAATGCTCATCAGTAAGTTTGGAGCTGTACTTTGACTTATTAAACTTCATGGTGGAGAAGAGCTTTTCACACAGATTTGTCCATGTTACTCCACCTGTCTTGATTCTTAACATCAAGTGCATGGTCTCATGTTTTATATCTTTTAATTTCTTGCTCTTTCACATTAAATTGTTCTTGGTAAATTTGTTTTCTTTTGCGATCGCACATATCTGTCCTTTTTCCTTCTCTTTATTTCTCTTGTAATAATAATCTATAACTTCTTCTTTATAATATTCAGGTTCTAACCACCATTTGGCTTTTGTTCTTGCTGCCCATCTCATGCTATTTGCTATCCATGTAATTCTTTTCCCTTTCCTATTGCAACACTCTGCTGTCTTTATTAGGTCACTGATTACTCTTGTTGAGTCCGCCCACTTCCTCAGCCCTCTGTACCTTGCGCTGGGTGACAGGATATATTTTCCTTCCACTTGGTGTCACTCCGGAATCACGTTTCAACCAAGTGACTAACGTTGCTCATTCGTGTTGGCTAACTTGTCAACAAACACCACCGGAAGCTGTCATGAGCCTGAGCTATGGTAGCCCATAAGTGATAAAAAAAACGCCCAGTGCAACGACTCGCACAACAACTCGGCAAAAAGGTGCGCGTGAGAAAAACGAGCGAGCCGCACTAACACTGAACTTTGATTTCAAGTAGGGGGCCACAAAATATTGTCGCGAGTTTGAGACCCGTGAACTAGAGCAAGAGAAGTCTCTCGAAAACGTCCTCCAACTCTCCACGATCCCCCAACCCTTCAAGATTCCCCAACGCTCCAAAATCCCCAACCGTTCACTTTTCCCCCATCCCTCCAAGCTCCCCCAACCCGCCAAAATCCCCTCACCCCCCAAGATCCCCCAACCCTCCAAAATCCCCAACCATTCACTTTTCCCCCAACCCTCCAAAATCCCCCGACCCTCCACGATCCCCCAACCCTCCAAAATCCTCCATCCCTCCACGTTCCCTTAATCCTCCAAGATTCCTCAACCCTCCACGATCCCCCAACCCTCCACGTTCCCTTAACCCTCTGGGTTAAGGGAACGTGGAGGTGTACAAACTCGGTGTACAAACTCGGTGTACAAACTACATACAAACTACATACAATTCGTTTCTAGAGAACAAATCTTTTACAATAACTTGGGAGTCACTCTGGCAAAAGCTGGAACCCAACCCACAAACTGGAAATAATTATAGATAAATTATTTAGAGTCCAAGGCAAATACAGGCCAAGGCATTAAGCTTCATTCATATTTAATGTGACTGATTTACACTTTGCATTCCACCAAAATCATTTTGACAGAATTAGGTGATTCTTGGGGGGATCCCATTCACAACTCAGAGCTGAACAGACTCTTCTGATTCAGGAAGTCCTGCCTCGCTCACTGTGCGTTACACCGACTGAATCGAACAAACCAAGAGTCGTAAAAACAAAGGACTGTTTACCGAGACTGGTCAAGAGCAAGATGGACCTTTCGTCACTCATAATAGTTCCCACTTTCAGTGTGAAGCTTGGGCTTGTTCTGTTGAACACAGAGCTGCTATTTTGGCTGGATTCTTGTGCCGCCCTGCAATTTTGACCTTGCAACAAAATAACTAGTTTCCAGTATTTATGTATTTGAAGTGGGATTGAAGTGGTGTGGCACACCAGGTGATCTCTCAGTGCTCTCCAGCCAGTTAGTATTCCAGGATAGAGGCTGGGGGAGGTGGAGCAGCAGGCTGCTGGGGGACACTGGGAGGGGGCCTCGTGCGGGATCCGCCCCGGCAGGAGTCAAGGAACAGGATGAGAAGTTACTCTTCTTTCTTTTCTTCTATTCTTCTCCGCGGGCTCAGAGAACCACGGGCGTATAGCTCGACAATTCCCACATGTCTGATATACATATAAAAGCTTCCATTCGGTGTTACATCAGCTCACAGCGGCGGGCCGCACCGGCTGCATGCTCATCAGGCGGCATCAAGGGATTTTTGTCTATACATCTTTCAGTCTACGTGTGTGCGCTTTTCTGTTTTCATCCGGGCGGACTGTCCTGCGCTTAATATTTTATGGAGTGTGAGTTTAATGAATCATAAAGCTGTGACTTATCGATTTCCCTCAAATGCGTACAGTAGGATGAAATAGTAATGCAGTGTTTTAATGTTGGTGGTTATTGATATTGATGCTAGGAGGGGGGAGGCAGCACAATTATTATTACCTTATATGTTATGTTCGATTTGTTGTATGTAACCTTATGTTCTGTACTTTTGTATGACATTATTTTCATATAATTTTTCGACGTAAACGGGGTTGTTTGTCTTTTATATGAGAAGGGGTGGCTTGTTTGTGGTAAAAATATAATTAAATACATTTTGATAAAGATTAATTCCTTAAACAATAATCAAATCACAGTATGGGAACTCAACGCACCGCGTCTTAAATAGTAAAATCATACTTCAGGGTCAAATTCGTCGTGGGATTGGGTGTAAATCCGGCGAGTGAGAGAGAGAAAGATAGAGAGAGAGAGAGAGAGAGAGAGAGAGAGAGACAGATTTATTTACGTTGTTTGGACCAGTTATTGATCCATCATGACTTTGCCATTTTAATTGAGGTGAGACACCAAGGCAGTGCACACATAGGTGAAAATTGATTTGAAATCTTTTCACCAAAAACCAGACTTTTTTTTCCCTCTCCTTTTCCTTCTTCCTGTTCAGACGGCAGGGTACATGTGTATCTGTGCATTGGTTGTTCCTAACCCTCGTTTGGGTGCTCCAGCCCCGAGATGACGCCGCCCTCTGCTCCGTCCGAGAGATGAAAGGCAGCCGGAAGCTTGCGTTTGATTTTTTTCGATTTTTTCGATTTTTTTATTTACAGGGTTTATTTCGGTCGGGTTAGGCCGTGGTGATCTTTTAGAGAGGGGATATTATTCCACGTACAGCGTTTGGGAGGCTGGTGATGGATTGAGGATATTCTGGACAGGAAAAAATCCTGCCGGACGGGCTTTCATCGACCGACACACCTGCGGAATAGGCTTGAGCGCTCTGGGGAGGCTGGGGCCCCGAGCAGAGCATGTTAATGTATAGGACAATAAGATGATTATAATACTGTATATAGGCAAGATCTGGGGAGGCTGGTATCAATGGGCTATGGGGGCAGTAGCTCAGGCGGTAGAGCAGGTCGTCTAGTTATCTCCAGGTTGCTGGTTTGCTCCCAGCCTCCCCCTTATAGCATGCTGTAGTGTCCCTGAGCAGGACACTTAACCCCTAATGGCTCCTGATGGCTGTGTCCATCTGTGTATGAAAAACTCTAATTCGCTTTGGGGAAAAGCATCTGCTGAATGAGGATGTAATGGGCTAACAGGGCCAAGCCCTCCCCATATCTACTGTATGAGAAAATACGTTAGAATAAATTACCATTGTAGAGGTCATATTCCATGTCAATAACTACCTTGAAACAGTTTATTTTGGTGAAAAAGCATCGAAAAAAGAAAACAAAAAGCTCAGGTTCCGAGTACTATCAGGTTGGGGTTGAGGGGTCTAATTCCTCACTAGCCCCAAGATCTGCATATTACCGCGCTGCATCTTGCATAAATTACATCAATTACATAGCGAGACGCAAGACCGCAAGGCCAGTGATTGGTTGGCTCTTTCCCCGCTACGCATCTTCAGTGTTTCCTGTTCATTTCCACCAACAGCAGCGTTGCCACGTCAGCGGATTTCTCGCGGATTTGGCCTACTTTTGAAGCGGTGCCCTGGGTTGAATTTTTTGGTCCGCTGGTTGTGTAGACCTATTTTGCATGCAAATTACTTGAATAATATCTATAAATTAAAAAAGAAAAAGCATATTTTTAATTCAATAGATTTATCCCCAAATCCTACCTAACTGACTCCAGATCAGCATGTATACACATGAGCATGGGACACGCCCACATACACAAACACACACGACCTCCGCCCAGTCGCCGGAGATACGGGAAGAAATATATAGAAGAATAGGAAGTGATGATGGAGACAATGCTTTCTGATTAACTTCTGTTGGCCAAAAGTGCACGCAGTCAGTACCACGTTGCATGATCAGGATTTTGTGTAATGGATGTTTTTGAGTTTCAGTGTAAGGGGATCGTTGTTGTGTCTGATAAAGAAAATATTTGTATTTAGACACTTTATCGACTGTTATTCACCATACTCAGAGTTATCTAGGAGTGAAATTTAGTTTTGTAGTTTTGTCGTAATTAATAGAACTGGGTATTGTGCCGGTTTTTGGGCTGGTTTTGTCACACAGACCGGGCAACGAACGAACGAATCGCTTACCGAGTGGTTCACAACGCAGGGGGAAAACGTGTGCGAGAGCGGACGAGAACTGGCAGGATTCGGAAGCAAGTGGCTAGCATTAGCATTAGCGTCAGTATGAACGAGGTGGACGGCTTTGATCAAAAACGCAGTTTCTTGTTTGATAAAACAAGAATATCTCATCGGGGGGGGGGAAAGCAGCAATTCCGTCCAAGTCACATCTTGATTGTGCAGTGTGAGTTATTGACGGATATTAGACTTTCATTTAGCCCTCACATCCAATATCACCAGCAGCAACTCGGCAGGATTATAATAATGTATTATAATCCAGTATACGCTGTAGGTGAGATTATAATCCAGGATAGCGTCCTCAAAATAATACTGTATATAGGCAGGATTATGATCTTCTTCTCCTTTTCCTTTGGGCTGCTCCCATTAGGGGTCGCCACAGCGGGTCATCTGCCTCCAATACCTTCTGCGCTGCGCATCTTCCTCCCTTACACCAACCGCCTGCATGTCCTCCCTCACCACATCCCTAAACCTTCTCTTTGGCCTTCCTCTTTTCCTCTCGCCTGGCGGCTCCATCCTCAGCCTCCTCCTCCCTATGTAACTCTCATCTCCCCTACACACGTGTCCAAACCATCTCCATCTGGCCTCTCTCACTTTTCCACCAAACTGTCCAACCTGAGCTGTCCCTCTAATGTACTCATTCTTAACCCTGTCCATCCTTGTCGCACCCAATGAAAATCTCAACATCCTCAACTCCGCCACCTCCGGTTCAGCCACCTGCCCTTTTAGTCGGTGCCACCGCCTCTAAACCGCACAACATAGCTGGTCTCACTACCGTCCTGTAGACCTTACCCTTCACTCTTGCTGGAACCCTTCTGTCACAGACCACTCCGGACACTCTTCTCCGCCCACTCCACCCTGCCTGGGCTCTATTTTTCACCTCTCTCCCGCACTCTCCGCTGCTTTGGTCGACCCCAAGTAATTGAACTCATCCGCCTTCTCCACCTTCACTCCTTGCATTCTCAGCTTTTTCGCCGCCCTCCCTCCCATTTAGGCTCATGTATTCTGTCTTACTCCTGCTGACTTTCATTCCTCTTCTGGGTTACAATACAGTATAAAGGCAGGTTTATAATAATATTTTATAATCCAGTATATCCTGTAGGTCAGATTATAATCCAGTATACAGTATTCATTATAATACTGTAGAAAGGCAGGATTATAATACCAGATTATAATACAGTATATAGGCAGCACTATAATACAGTATAAAGGCATATAGGTCAGATTATAATCCAATATACAGGCTAGTGGTTGGATGCCGATATTTAGATGGCGATATTTAATGCCGATATCATATTGTTGTTGTTTTCTTTTGCATCTGATAAAATACAATAATTTAATAGTAATAACAAATGAGACACAAATTGCTGAACTTAAACAAACATTTATTTGACACAATTGTAATTGTCAGCATTGTCTCTGTTTGCTGAAGTAGATCTGCACTCTGTCTGCAGTGCACTTATTTTAAATAAAAAAATGTGTCAACTAAATAAATGTCCACAGGTAGCCAAAAAATAAACTTAAAAAGAAAATGTATGAATTAATTATATGAAGGCTAATTATAAGTGATAAAAAAAAATTACTGAAAATAAACTGCGTCATATTAAGGTCTGGTCGGGATATAGAGCGTCTCCTCGTTACAGAAGTGCACAATTTATTATTTACAAGTAAAGTATTGACACAAAAACATCCAGTTTTTACTCAATTAAGTCCCGTAGCAACGGAAAGCAATGGACGGGATGGAACGGGACAGTCCTTTAACTCAGCTGTGTTTAAAATTTTTGTTTCATACATGTAAGAAACAAACTAAAATAAATAGATCCCGACACGCACGGGAGGCAGGAACCGGCCTGCGCGCACGGTGCGCCGCTGTCTGGAGGAGCAATGGGGAGCCATTGTGGCCTTGATGTCCGCGGTGCTGCTATATCATGTTGGTACCGGTATATCAATAGTGCAGAAAATGAGTATTGAAACCGTTTCAAATATTCAGAATCCATATGTATAGAATATTTTTGACAACACTAGTCTGTAGAAAGTTCTTGATTATCGGCCTGGTGAGCATTGGCATCGGCCGATTATTATTAATGCGCAAATATCGGCCCAATTAATCAGCCGACCGATCAATCAGTCGACCACTAAGGTATACTGTAAAGGCAAGTTTATAATGCAGTATATAAACAGGATTATAATTCCGGATTATAATAAAGTATATAGGCAGCATTATAATACCATATATAGGCAGGATTAAAATAGACTATATAGGTAGGATTATGATACCAGATTGTAATACACTATACAGGCAGGATTATAATCGGGTATACAGGCCAGATTCTACTACTGTTTATAGGGAGGATTATCATACAATATATAGGCAGGAATACATATCTGTATTACAGTATATAGGCAGTAGTGGCCACAATGGCAGGGTCTCAGACATACCACAGTGCTAGGTTCAGCCGCTCTGCCATGTTGCATCCACTAGAAAAAAAGAACTCACAAGTTCCTCACTCAGTGATGAGTTTGTGACATTGGAGATTTCGTTGTGTCTAAACTTTGCAGCTGCGTCTTCGCTTCCACCTCGGGTCTCCACCTGCAGGAAACAGATATCCTCCCATTTCCATTTCCATCTCCTTCTCACCCGCCTGGACGCTAAACAGGACATCTCCCCCCCCGCCAAGAGTGTCGCACCCGTCGATGCAGGGGGGGAGGCTGCTGCTGGGAGGCCTGACCCAGATCTGGCAACCCCATCATAGGTTCTGACCCAAATCTGGCAACCCCAGCGTCAACCACAGCAGCCGATGATTATCAGGGAAAAGCTCAACTCCAGGTTGCACTTTCCAAAAACTTCCAGTTTCTCTCTCTCTCTGTCTCTCTCTCTCTCTCAATTTCAATTCAAAAGGCTTTATTAACATGGGAAACACATGATTACATTGCCAAAGCAAATGGAAAACAAAAAAGAGAAATATAACATACAGAAAAATGTAAATGTTGCAATTTAAAATAAAGAAATAAATAAACAAATAATAATAATAATAATAATAATAATAATAATAATAATAATAATAATAATAATAATTATTATTATTATTATTATTATTATTATTACAATACAAATAATATATTTATATATATATATACACTACTCACAAAAAGTTAGGAATATTTGGCTTTCAGGTGAAATTGATGGAAAATGTCAAAAGTTACAGTGATATTATATCATGAAAGTAGGGCATTTAAGTAGAAGCATGCAATGGTGATTTCCTCATCTCAAGTACTGAAACATTGAACAGTTGGACATGTGCATTCAAAAGTAGAGAAGGTCAAATTAAGTTCACCTGTAAAGGTTATAGTGCATTTTATCTTCATCTTGAAAATTCCCCCGAAAGCCGAATATCCCTAACTTTTTGTGAGTATATACACACACCGTATATTTGTATATATTATAATGAAATAAATAGAAATATACATTTAGAATTTAAAAACATTACTGTTACACCATTGATCTCTTGCTATCGCTCATTTACTATTCCCCCCTCTCTTTCTCTCTCTCTCTCTCTCTCTCTCTCTCTCATATTATGTTTCAATGTTTAACCAATGAATACTGTTTTGGCCTGAAATTAGCCTCAAAATTGTGAGAGATGCATATTTAACTCCCTCAAAAAGTAATTATTTCAAATTATCATCATGTCACTGACTATCATTACAAACTTGACCAGATATTTCAGTTTTTTTTGGTATGAGGTTTCCCCTGATATTACGCCACTCCTTTTTCATTATAAAGCACACAATATGCACAAATTATTCAGCAAACTGGCCATGATGGTCATAATGTACATTTTTTCAATTTGCTGGCACGTGACCATGCTATGTTTCCATTCCACCAGCATCGCATCAATCTCAACCTTTGTATTTTCTTCTTCTTCATCAGGGGATGATTCATTGCACTCGAAATTATCTTCAACATTGTCTTCAGTTTTGGACACTTCCTCATCTATCACTGTCGAAGATTAAGGGGGGGCTTCTTTGACTGAAAATCTTCTGCTCACATTCATGATTGCTTCTGAGTGACTGAGTGAGTAAAGGGTGAGTGGGACCTTTTTTTATGTCAGCTCTGGCCCCTCTCAGACAGCGACAGAGTAAATTCCCACAACGTAGATCTGCACCTGTCTCAAGTTTTGCTCAGCTGGCAGAAGCATCAACATGGGGTGCAAAGTGCTTATAAACATAAACAAAAACATTGAGATGTCAATATTCTGAATAGAAGTTCATGACCCCAAATTAGGCAAAGTCACCTGGCCTCAGGTATCAATCTGGGTCAAATTTGTCCAAGATAATACATGGGTTAAAGAACCCCCTACAGTGCAGGCGTATTTGCAGGAGTTCAGGAAGTGTTTGGTGTTTTCCTTCCAGTTATATGATTATGCTAATGATAGTAATCTTAGAGGGGGAAAGCTTTGGGAGATCAACATTGGCGTTAATTTGCATTAACAGCATTTCCTTTTAAGTGTTTACTTCCCGTAGGTGAAAAAAGAAAGAAAGTAAAGCTGCTCTAAGTGCTGTATCCACCTCCGCGAGTTAAAAACAACAGCAACTAAATGTCACCTTTGGGTGTACATACTGAATAAAATGGACTTCTAGGTTGTTTCTTTATATTGTTGTTGATTTAATTGTATAATTCCAACGACCTTGGGAGCGTTTCCTAGTTATTAAAGAATATTTTTAAAGGGAAGGTTAAGAAGAAAATAAAGAGATATATCATAATATACAAAGGCAACACCAGCCTGTCGAATAAGAAATGCTGGTTTAAGAAGTGGCTCATTTATCAGCATTAAGTAAAAAAAGAGTGATAAAGAGATACAGGGGAAATGGTGCCAGGTGGTGGTACCAGTGGTGGAGGGCGGTAATGCGGTCTGGGAGAGCAGAGCGAATTAAAGAGCCGTTGCCACTTAATGTCGCCATCGTCTTCATTGTCTTCTATAGAGGTGCTTTCACACATGCTCTGCAACCCTGAAATTATCCTGACATTACCAGGAGGAGCTGTATGTGTGAACACAAATGTCTGAATCATTTGGACCGGACATTACCTGGACTTTACCCAGCCAGCACCTTGGAACAAAGTCTGCGTAATGTTTCGGGGATGGTAGCTCAGGCGGTCTAGTAATCTAAAGGTTGCTGGTTGGATCCCAGGCTCCTCCTGCTAGCATGCTGTAGTGTCCTTGAGCAAGACACTTAACCCCTAATTGCTCCTAATGGCTGCGTCCGTCGGTGATTGAACAATTGTAAGTCGCTTTGGATAAAAGCGTCTGCTAATTGTAATGTAATGTAATAATGAAATGTTTGATTGACTTAAGTGTGAACGGAGCAGAAAATTGTCCAGAGAATTCACAGTGAGCCAGTGAGCGTTGATGCAGCTCTATCACACGCAAGTAATTTACCTTCGTGCTGATCTTCAGGCAAGGAGCGTAGCTGCTTCAAACTCCTTTCTGCTTTCTTTATTTTTCCTTATTTGTTTTCTCTTGGGGGTGCTTCCAAATACATGGAGTATCAACGCCAAAAAAGAGAAGTCGGTAGCCTCATCCGCCATCTTGGGTGTGCTAAAAATCTGCGGCACCATTGCGTCATGTTCTGCCTCCTGCACGCTCTATCCGGGCTCCACCCCTCATCTAAACCAAACAGAGTATTTCCAGGTGGTGTAAACGTGTCTGACACAGACAATATCTGGTTGTGTGCTACATGTGTGTTATGGGTGTTCTCTACCACCAGGTACGGGTTTAGGGAGCGAGACGGAGTCTTTCTGGCTTTGGGTCGCCAACATGGCGAGAGTTTTTATTAAAGAGCAGAACAGAATGGCTCGCTGGCCAAAAGGAGAATTTTAATCGAGCATCATCCTTATTTATCTTCTTATGTTTATGTTTATTATGTTTATTGAATTAGATATATAGGTTGAGTGCTTAAAATGTAATTTTTTAAACTTTTTTATTAAATTGTATTTTTTCATTATATAAATTATTCTTCATTTTCTTGTTTTATTTTGAATTATTTTTTGGTGAATCTTGATCTCAAAAATGAGTTACCTAATAGGTGGCGAACATGGAGGAATTTGATCCAGACCCTAAAAAAAGGGTTTCTTGTTGGTTTCTTTGATGATGGACAGATTTCTCTCTCTGACAGATTGTCTGGTGGGCGTTAGACGTGGGTGAGCTGATACAGTGCGTGGGAGGTTTTAAATTTGATACATACTCATGGCGAGTCGCCACACAGCAAACCTGTTTAAATCCACACTTTCTTTATGCCATTTCTCGTGGCGTTATGCATACATTATTTAAATAAATAATTATTCATTACTTTTATTTTTAAACTTAAATGCAATAATTATAATTTATATTAATATTATTTACATTATGGCCAAATGTTTTGATTTTAATTAAAGTTTACCATGCCCCGCCGCTATCTGCAGCATCTTAGTGTCGCAATAGATATTGCACAGATATGCCAGTGCAAACACACTGTGGTGTTTAGATGGGATGTTTTGAGCAGCCACACCTGTAATCACCGGGTGTCATGACATTTCACTACATACACTACTCACAAAAAGTTAGGGATATTTGGCTTTTGGGTGACATTTATGGAAAATGTAAAAAGTTCACGCTACAGTGATATTATATCATGACAGTAGGGCATTTAAGTAGAAGCATGCAATGGTGATTTCCTCATCTCAAACTATTTATTGAAACAAAAGCCAACAACAGTGGTGGGTTTACCACAACAAAATATGTCAATGTCTCAATAACTTGTCATGTGCCCTTGAGCATCAAGTACAGCTTGACAACGACGTCTCATGCTGTTCACAAGTCGATTTATTGTTTGCTGAGGCCTGGCACCCCACTCTTCATGAAGGGCGGTCCTCAGGTCATTGAAGTTCTGGGGTACAGAGTGACCAGCCTCTACACGGTGACTCAGCTGATCCCATAGGTTTTCTATGGGATTCAGGTCTGGAGAAAGTGCAGGCCACTCCATTTGAGGTACCCCAGTCTGCAGCAGCCGTTCCCTGATGATGCGACCTCAATGAGCTGGAGCATTGTCGTCCATGAAGATGAAAGTAGGGCTGTGTTGTTCATGCAGGGGCACAATGACTGGATTAATGATGTTATTCAGGTAGTATGGGCTTGTCACTGTACCATTCACAAAGTGTAGGGAAGTTCTGTATTAACTAGACACATCTGCCCACATTGTAACACCACCATCACCAAAGGCTCATCTGGTGACAACAGTGGCTGATGCATAGCACTCTCCTTGACGTCTCCAACATCGTATGCGGCCATCATTTCTGCTCAACATGAATCGACTTTCATCAGAACAGCACTGAGGCCACTGGTCCCTCGTCCAGCGTAAATGCTCCTTGGCCCATGCAAGACGATGATGCCTGTGCCTGGTGGTGTGGTCAGGTACCCTTGCAGGTCGTCTAGCACGCAGACCGTGCTGATGTAAACGGTTTTGAATGGTCTGACGTGACACTTGGGTGCCTCTCACCTCCTTTAAATGTGGCTGGAGTTGAGTGGCATTCATCATCCGGTTTCGCAGGGCACTGTTCACAATGAAGCGGTCATCAGTGTGGGATGTGGCCAAAGGACGTCCACTTCTATGCCTTTCTGTGACTCTTCCAGTCTCTCTGTATCTCTGCTGCAACCTGCTGATGACACTCTGTGACACTCTAAGCTCAGTGGCCACTTCCCTCTGAGAACATCCTGTTTGAAGCCTCGCAAGGCGAGGTACTCTTGATCAATTGTTAGGTGTCGTCTTGGTCTCATGATGTCAAAATGTGAACAGCATGATGAAGAGGACTGTTTAAATACCAATTCCAATTGAACCAGGAAATGTATTGGTCGATTCATGGATCAAACACCTGTTGTGAATTTTGCCGTTCAGCTCCTTGTTAGAGAACAGCAAGTTGAGCAAAAAGTACTGAAACATTGAACAGTTGGACATGTGCATTCAAAAGTTGAGAGAAGGTCAAATTAATTTCACCTGTAAAGGTTATAGTGCATTTTAGGTTCATCCTGAAATTTCACCCGAAAGCTGAATATCCCTAACTTTGTGAGTAGTGTATATGCATGACCATATGTATATGTATGTGACAAATAACCTCTTGAATCTTGACCTGGATGGGTGATTGGGTCATGGTGACTGCATACCTGTTGCTCATTAGTTGGGCTAACGAGCAACAGGTTAAAACCCCCATCTTCACACTCACTCAGGATAGGAGCCCTGTCATGACAGCCCTCCTCTCTCCTCTCGCTTCTGGTGGCCGACCCTGCTCCCTTTACACCCGGTCCTTCGTCTCTGCCTGTCCCACCTGCGCCCGGTCCAAGACCTCCACCCAACCCCGCTCCGGCCTCCTCCGCCCATTACCCATCCCGACTCGTCCTTGGTCCTACATCACCCTGGACTTTGTCACCGGTCTCCCACCATCCCGGGGCAACACTACCATCCTCACGGTGGTGGACTGCTTTTCTAAGGTGGCCCAATTCCTCGCCCTGCCCAAACTACCATCGGCAAGGGAGACGGCCGACCTGCTGGTGGCCGAGGTGTTCTGCCGCCGTGACAACCCGGCAGACGTGGTGTCAGACAGAGGACCCCAGTTCACCTCCCAGGTCTGGGGCGCCTTCTGCTTGGCCCTGGGGGCACAGGTCAGTCTCTCCTCCGGTTTCCACCCCCAGACCAACGGCCAGACGGAGCGGGCAAACCAGGAGGTGGAGGCCATGCTCCGCTGCCTGACAACCACCAGCCCCACCTCCTGTTGCGACCAGCTGCCATGGGTCGAATACGTCCACAACACCCTGGTCAACGCCTCCTCTGGCCTTCCAATGCTCTCTGGGCTACCAACCCCCACTGTTCCCTGCCCAGGAGGCTGAGATCGCCCTACCCACCGTCCAGGCCCACATCCGTCGCTGCCGGAGGATGTGGAGGAGGGTCCGCTCTGCCCTACTCCAGGCCTCCGCCATGTCCCAGCGGCAGGCGAAACGGCACCGTGCGCCCGCACCCACATACGTCCCCGGACAGATGGTATGGCTCTCCACAAAGGACTTGCCCCTTAAGGTGGACTCCCAAAAACTTGCTCCCCGGTATGTTGGTCCCTTCCCCATTGTGTCAATCATCAACCCTGTCCCTGCTTAAGCCGGTGGTTTCCAGCCCTCTCTCCCTCCCCGCCAAGGCCCCACCACCCCCCCGCACCATCGACGGTCACCCGGCCTACACAGTGCGGCGCCTGCTGGATGTGCGGCGCCGGGGGAAGGGCCTCCAGTACCTCGTGGACTGGGAGGGGTACGGTCTGGAGGAACGCTCCTGGGTCCCCAGGAGACAGATCCTGGATGCCTCCCTCAGCCGGGATTTCAATCGGACTCGCCCTTCCAGTTCCAGATGTCCGCCAAGGGGCGTCCGTAGGGGGGGTACTGTTAGGCCCACAGCCTTGTCTCCAGCTTCCCAGTCATTCTTTGCCAGACTGTCAACTAGCTTACCCGAGTTGTACAGCTACTGGCTCCATTCCTAGTTCCAAGTTCCTAGCTCCTAGTGCTTGTTTCTAGTCTATGTCTCTTTGTTTCGTCTTCCCCTTACCTGCTTGTCTCCGCTCGTCAACCAAGGCTTTCCGTCCTTCTCCATCCAACCTGGTTCCCTGTCTCTCCACCTGGATCCTGGACCCCTCCTCCTGGTCTTCATCATCCCTGCCCAGCCCTGCTCCATCCCTCCCTGACCGGGTCCCCCCCGGCCAGCTCCATCATGTGGGCAAATAAACATCCTTTGTCTGCCTCCCGTCTCCCCGTGTCCTGCGTTTGGGTCTCTCCTAGTCCTGGTCGTGACATTTTGCAAGTGTCTTGATAAAAAGAAAAAATAACGATTTTTTTTTCGGACAACACAGGATTCTCTCTTTTTTCCCCTCTGTTTTCTTGACATGAAGGATGGGTTTTATCTCTGCTCATCCCTCTCTCCGTTGTACCTGTAATGGGCTTGGCCCCAGTGTGGCCCCTGGGCTCCCGTGACTCCATCATGGAGGCGTTAACGGGTTCGACAAGGGCTAAAGGTGCCAAGGTTCAAAGATCAATCGTAAATTGAGAGGATACTTTTTGGTTTGTAGTATGTTTAGACCGCCCCCACCAGCAGGGGGAAAGCAAGCACTAGAACCAAAAACAGTAATAGGACATTGGCATTGTCAGGACACAGGACAGTGTCTCATAGTTGTGTCCTCATAATGCAGTGTCCTCATGTCATAATTGTGT
This sequence comes from Zeus faber, assembly GCF_960531495.2. Taxonomy (NCBI): domain Eukaryota; kingdom Metazoa; phylum Chordata; class Actinopteri; order Zeiformes; family Zeidae; genus Zeus; species Zeus faber. The sequence goes on along the minus strand of NC_137196.1, from coordinate 14,832,159 downwards.
GTCATATTGTCAAATTTGTTCTCATAATTTAATGTCATCATTTTGTCTCCTGATAATTTTGTGTTCTCCTAATCTGTGTGTGTGTGTGTCTGTGCATATATGGTTTAGAAGCACAACACACCTGAACACCCACCAGCATTAAATGGACATTGGGATCCTCAGGAAACGTTTAGTGTCCTCATAACCTCTAGCCTGGCATCACCGGACCAATTAGCAAATGCGTATTAGTCTGGAACCTCTACTCTTCATTTTCAACTTCCAAGGGCTGTTAGCAACGGGCAAAGATCAAAATTCCTCTAGATGCAATTAGATAGACCTACAACCAATCAGAGCAACAACGTTTCCGTGGCAGCTAGCAGAACAGACTTGACAGAAATGGAACACAGGTGCTCCTCACTTAACAACCGAGTTCCGTTCCTAGAACCAGGTCGTTTAGCAAATTGCTTGATAAGCGAGGACCCGTGTTATTTCACGGTAAGGAGGCGTGGCCATTGTGAACGCTAGTGTAGTGAATACTGACAGACTGCGGGAACCAGACTGACACAGGACGGTGATGGGATGAGATGTATACAGTGTATATAGTGTATACAGTGTATATAGTGTATAGAAAAGGTGACGTGCGATGAGATGCTTGACGCTGAGACGTCGCGCGCAGAGCTCGCACAATACAGACTGGTCAGAGAGCTGGTCGTAAGCCCGAACGGTCGTTAAACAGGTAGGTCATTAAGTGAGGAGTACCAGTATAATATTCACAAGTGTGTTTTAATTAGTGTATAATTATTAGGGATGAGGTCAAGATGAACCCAAACGCTGGACACATGGTTTTAGGAGTTTGTAAAGGGGTTTAATGTGTAGACAGACAGGGAATCAGGAAAAGGCAACAGAAGGGGGACCAGGACAGGCAGGGGCTCATGATGGGGAAGGCAGGGACTCCCACGCAGGGACTCAGGAACCAGGGACCGGCAGGGAATCGGGGCCCAGGAGCAGAGGAGCCGGCGGAGAATCAGGAACCGAGAGTTCGGGGCACACACCCAGGGAAACAAGCAGGACCATAACACGTGCGAGAAAACACATGACGATCCAACACAGACAGAGCGAATGGGACCAGGTTAAATACAAAAGGAGTGACGAAGAGGGTGAGACAGGTGGTGAGATTACTAACTGGGGACAGGTGGGCAGTGACAGGGATGTGAAGCCAGACAGACAGACAGAGGGAGCTAGAGAGGGCTAGAGGGAGACAGCGACAGATAGACCCAGAGCAGACAGAGGGAGCCGGAGGCAGACAGACAGGGAATCAAGGCAGGGCAGGATCCTGACAACAATCCCATGAAAATAAGAACCGATTTGTTTCCGTTACCTTAGGATGACACGCTTTTATCTACTTAGGGAGCGGTTCCCCTTCCATGAAGGCCGCCAGAACGGACAAACTAAACACTGGCTCTAGAGAGTGACTTTCGCATATTTGGCGAGTTTGGCGGCCACATTAGATTCTCCTCACACGCTTGGAAGGGGGGGATGAGGGAAAGGGGAATTCAGCTGGTTGCAAACTGCAATCCGAGATACCGGTTTGGGGGTTTAAAAATGTGAACAACACACCCCAATTGGCTGGACCTACAACCAGTCAGAGCAACCAAACGTGTTGTACCTGCCGGTTAGCGGGTATACGGCCTGTCCCGTGTGTGTGTGTGTGTGTGTGTGTGTGTGTGTGTGTGTGTGTGTGTGTTCAGGTATCTTACAGATAGTCGCACGAATGAAGTCAACTCATTTCCAGCGGGTTTTTTCTTGTGAAAAGCAACAAACAGAATTGGATCTTAGAGATTATAACTGCATTAAAAACCACTGTACCGCTCATAGCTTATAGGCAATGATAAACACAATTCCAGTGATGTCAAAACACAAGTGGATTTAATGGCTTTTTTTTTTATTTTGACAAGTTATAAACAGTGGCTCGGAGGCGGCCGCTTTATTTCCTCCACCTAAAGACAACCACTTAAAACATCACAATGTGCAGATGATGTCTTATCGCCGGATAGCAATCACATAGGCTTGTCTGGTCCCTCTACGTCCCCAAAAATGGACCAGTCATTCATCGTTACGGTAAAACAGAACGCTTAAAGGGGACCTATTATGCAAAACTCACTTTTTCAGTGCTTCTCTAATGGGCCTACTTACACACAAGCTGTGAAACAAGACAAGACCAGTCAGTTGTTTTTTGAGCGTTCTTATTCAGAAGACGTGGTGAAATGAGCCGTTCAGCTTTGCAGCCCTCCCACCACCGAGGGAGTCATTCTAATTAGAACTGCCCCCACCCCATCTGAGTAACTCCACCCACGGTTGGATCGCCATTGGACCTACTAGAATTGAAGCTAAGAGCTAATCATGGGAAGTGCTCTGATGGCTGCAGAGACCAGCACAAATCTTTTAAAAGAAAGAGGAATTCAAATCAACTGTCCGTGGGAAAACTGCCGACTATGGAAATATAAGTATTTGCTGTGTGTTTCTTTCTGTGTGTGTGTGTGTGTGTGTGTGTGTGTGTGTGTGTGTGTGTGTGTGTGTGTGTGTGTGTCTCCACAGTAGGCGCCCCGCCATATCCCGCGGTGCTCCAAGGTCCGCGCTGCTTCAGACACCGTGGTGAAAGTTGGAACGAACTTTTAAATTAGGCCTTGTAGATCTAATATGTATGGAAGAGTATTGCTGCCACGCCAGAAAATAAAAATGGATCAGTATCACTTTAAAACATGGAAAGTTTAAAGTTATAACATGATAAATAGTATATTGTTATAATTTGATAAGGGTCCATGCCTGAAGTCTATTTCAGTTGAAGTTGTGGGGGGTAAGCCTAATTGCCTAATTTCATTGTTCATTGCAATGCAATTCAGTGCGCCAAAGCGTCATGTTGTCCCACTATTCATATTGTACAATGAAAATTGAACTAGGAAGTCGAGAGCCGGAAACAGAGACAGCTCGCCTTCAAAGCAAAAGTATTGCATTTTGAAGCGTGTTGGCTGCAGCGGTCAATTTAAGGAGAGCTAAACGAAATAAATAAACAAATAGCCTAAATAATGAACATAATTGATAACTGCTATACAGTCATATTTCTGCCACTTTCCCACAACTAATTGTGAATAAATCGCCAATAGGAGCGCCCATTGGAAATATTATCGAGTGCTGTGATTGATGTATGTAATGATTCATTGATATATTCATCAACTTATGAATAATTATATCCATATGTTTCATTCATGTTCACTCATAGTATTTATATCATGTTATAATATGATAACTTTAATTAATTGTAATGACATTAAACGTTTCATGTTATAATGTGAAAAATAGTACATTGTTATAACAAGAAACATTTGTTAAGTTACATTAAGTTTGTATTTCATAATTGCCTGAAAATATGTTTTTATAACATGAAAAACACAGAACTCTTCACATTATAATGTGATACTGATCCGTTTTTATTTTTCTGGCGCGGCAGCAATAGGCTTCCATCATTATGAGTGAAGATTCAGCAACTGTATTGCTTATTTGTCGCCTCAAATTTGTTCAGAAACAGATTTCAGTGGACTGATAAGGTGAAATCGGCGAGCGTTTACAAACTAAATTCAACCCGGAGTAAAGCTCAAACCCCATTGGCTTAGAGAACAAGACGATTGATTTAGGGGCGTGCTTAGAAGGGCTCCAATGCATACTCCGAGTGATATTTTCAGCAAAAACTTCAAAAACATGGGGGGACCTCAGAGACCTATATTAACTTGTGTATAAAGGAGCATAATAGGACCCCTTTAACAAAACCGAGCAACAAAAGCGACACCAGTTCAAGATCCAAATAAAACATATTTGAAGCTCCTTCCTAATTTATAACTGGATGAACCTCTCTGAGAGGAGACAACGGGAGATAATTACACGCCACAGCGCTCAAGCTGCTTCACACAAAGCGCTTCAAACAACTACGATCAATATCAGTTACCGTGGCGATGAACAAACAGCAAGGTTGTTTAGAAAATCGGGAAAGTGTGTGAGATCGTCATTACAGGTGAAAACAAGCCTTATTCTACGCTGATAATAGGACCGCGGCAGAGGGTCTCAATATCAATATCCATCAAAGTCAGCGAGGAGTTGCAAATGGCAAATAAGGCAAACGGTGCACTTTTATTTTTTTATCAAATAGTAGTTTTATATATCAAATAATAGTTTTTATTATTATTATTATTATTATTATTATTATTATTATTATTATTATCACCTGTGGCTCTGTCACCTTATGGAGAGTCCGCAGTTGTCTTTCCTTGGAGCACTTTTGGTAGGTACTAATCACTGCATACCGGGAACACCCCACAAGACCTGTCATTTTGGAGATGCTCTGACCCAGTCGACAATTTGGCCCTTGTCAAAGTCGAGTCAGTTCCTTACGCTTGCCCATTTTTCTTGTTTCCAAAACATCAACTTCAAGAACTGACTGTTCACTTGCTGCCAAAATATATGCCAACCCTTGACAGGTGCAATTGGAATGAGTTGAGCAATGTTATTCACTTCACCTGTCAGTGGTTTTAATGTTGGGGCTGATCAGCGGTATACCTCTTGAACTTGAACTTGAACGTGAACCTATACTTCAAGTACCACTGTGCGTCCATCAAAGAGTACGCTTGCCTTGACCCGGCAAGGTCCTCTCCAGGCAAGCCTATCAGCAGTAAAAACTGCTGTAAAGCGCCTATACTTAGCCAGGAGACTCAAGAAGTTTGTCATGTCTGCTAAAACTCTCACCCACGTCTACAGGTGCGCTATTGAGAGCATCCTCTCTGGCTGCCTAACTGCCCGGTACGGCAGCTGCTCTGCTGCTGATCGCAGGGCCCTCCAGAGGGTGGTGAAAACAGCGGAGTGCATCATCGGCCGTTATATCGCATCTACCACACACCAAGCCTTAGGAGAGCACGGCAAATCATATAAGACCACAGTAATCCAGGCTATGCACTGTTCGCATTGCTGCCGTGTGCTAGACATTACTGGAGCATTCGGGCAGAGACTACCAGACTCAAACACAGCTTTTTATCCCCAGGCCATCAGGCTTCTTAACCAGCGAGACTAGGCTACTGATCGTATTGATGACACATATGCTGTGCCCACTTGTACATTCATTGTAAATTACCCAGCCTCATGTACATCATATTCATCTACACACCTCCACTTTATATTCTAATATTTAACATTTAGATTTGTATTGTCCAGTCCTAGTCTCCCTCTGTCTATAACCATCAGAATACATATTATATATTCCCCATTTTTACATTCCTGCTACTAGTGTTTTATTATCGTTATTATTATTGTTTTATTTTATTATGCATATTTTTGTTGCTATTCCTGCCATTATTTTGTTCGTTTTGTCGACTCTTTTAATATATCATTTAATATTTACTTTCAAGGTCTTCTACGTAGTTGTCGCTTGCCTTGTCACAAGAATTTCACTGTTCAGAGTGACCCTGTATTATACCGTGCATTTGTGAATAAACTCTTATATTACTACTATTATGACTTTTCACTTAGAATATGGCTATTGATATTTTCATTCATAAATATTATCATCTATGAGAATTATTTTTTATTAACTTCCTTTTTCTGTTATTTCTTTTTCTAGCACACACAAAAGTACCATACACACATACCAACCACACATCCTAACACACCTCCCAACAACACACACATCTCAGTCAATCACTCCTCTGCCCTATTTTTTCAATTTTGTCATCTGAGCGTGACAGCCTCTGTAACCACACCCCAGCCTATCCTAAACCACTCTTCTCTCTGTAGTTTTCACTGTATATGTATGCAAATGTACAAAGTATTTGTCGGAATGTGAATTGTTCATACAAAGGGTTGTTTTCTTGAGGTTCATTGCCAAATTTTTATTGCTTATTTTAGGAATATTTTTTGTGTTATTGTTTATTTTCTACTGTTTATTGTTAATTTTTAGGTTAGTTGCTCACTGCCAATTCGTCTCTATTTTTATTCAATTACTTTATTATTATTATTGCCCATCTATCTAAACACATAATGTACATGGGCAATAATTCGGAATGTTTTCTTTAGAACCAAAGAACCTTCACGTTTGTGTTTATCCTGACGTTTTTAAAACACATTATCGATGTGTTATCTACATGTCCGTTATGTCTCATCAGTAGTACGTTTAATTTGGGGAAAAAACAGAGGAATGTTCCAATTCCATGCACTCTATTGGAAATAGTTTTTTAATTCTTAAGAAAGGCTCAGAGTTTCTGTCCCTGAGCCTTTCAGAATTTGAAACGTCAGAGACAGATATTGAAATTTATCCAATAAAAAAACTTATTTTACTCCATTTCTGGTTTTAAACAAAGGTAAATGTTGGCCATGTTATACAATACTATTTCGATTTTTATGAGGCTTACTTTAGTTATGGCAGTGTCGTATTAATAGTAATATAATATAGTATTAATATTTGTACAATAATAGCCACATTTTCTCGTGCCTTTTTTAATAATCCAAGCAACTGAAATGCACAGACTCAAGATTAAAAACAAAAAAAAAAGATCTTCTGTGTGCCACGGGTACAAATGGTTTGTATTTTAATTTGTTTTGGGAGAACCAGTGGCATTTTAGAGTGCAATTTATATTCAATCAGTGAAATTAATTTGAATTAATTAAGCGCAGAAATATCGCTTCACAACTAGTAATAGATGCCACTGTCTCACTGGAAGTGCAGGATGTTTTGGGAGCTTTCAGTTGGTGGCATGATACAAGCCCTTAAACTATTTCTTTTGCTTTACTATTACTTTATTACGATTACTTTATTACCCAAACCATTACTTAAAAGGTTTTATAACTGTGGACAGGGAAAAACTCAAATTTAAAGGAATTAAATTTACCCGTAATTCAAAATTGATTTACAAGTTTGAAAAACATCATCTCAATTAGAATTTTTTTTAAAGTTTATTTCTCATCAATGATTTGTTCTCATTTTAAATGTATTTTTAATTCATGTTTTATTTATATTTTCTCAGTCTATTTATATCTATTTTTCTGAATTTGATTGAATTATTATTTTAACAGTTGAAGACTTTGAAAGCTCAAGATAAGTACATAATGCAGGTTAGAAATAAAAAAGGGGAAAAGGCACTGAATAAATACCTCAGTGAGTTTGAGTCGATGGAAGCAAATGCACCAATATCAGCCAATATAAACAATAAAATCAATATTAAATGGCAGCGAAGCAGCAATGGAGGGCCCTTGTTCCTAAAGGACGCCACTCATGGCTACGACGTCATGAGGTATGTACTGTATCGCAACAGAACCCAAATGCAGACGAGGGAGCCGGCCAGAAGTTTTCAAGAGTTTTCACTACAAACCGGGGGAATGGTACAGGTTCAGGCGAATCCAGCAAGAGCGGGCAGACGGGCTGGCGGAGGAAGCTGGTGGCTGACCAACAGCTCCACCAAAATGCACATTCACACCAAAAGATGAAAATAAAAGAAAACCACACCCAGACACTCGCGTACGGGTCACGAAGGGAGCGGGCCGGGCAGGCGTGACATACAGCGCGACCGCTCGAGAAAACCAAACCAATATATTATAACTTTATCTTGTATACGTGAGTGTTGCAATTGTGCGGAAGTTATGTTGAAAGATAAAAGCATAGAAGGAAATATGACTGAACGTCAGTGAGGAATGACAGTGAAACTTTTAGACCAGGTTTTAGACCAGGGGTGGGCAAACTACGGCCCGCGGGCCACATCGGGCCCGTTGGTCTTTTTAATCCAGCCGCCGAAGATTGGTACAGAATCCATAATTATGGCTGCGTTCATTTCACCTTGACCTGTAATGGCTGGCGTTTCACCAGGTGGCGCATTAGGCGCGGTGACTTGATTTTGCGGAGCCCGAGCTACTCACTGTTATTACTCTGCTACTACTCTGAACCCATCTGCAACAATGAGTGGGCCAAAGAAAAGAAAAGTCGACAGTGAGTGCCGAGTGTTTAACAAGGAATGGACAACTAAATACTTTTTTACCTAGGTCTGGTCAAAGGCTGTATGTCTTATTTGGCAAGAAACGATTGCGGTTTTAAAGGAATACATCATACGTCGGACACTTTTCGACCGAGCGGGCTAATTACGCTAACAACCAATCAACGCATAACGGACGGCTACCGCTCAGAGGTTGGCAGCTGGCTTGCAGGCTCAGCAAAACACCTTTATCCGACAAACTGCCATCCGAGAATCAAGCACGAAGGCAAGTTATTTGCTGGCATTCAAATTAGCAAAAGCCGGCAAGCCTTTCTCCGAAGGGGAGTTTCTCAAAGAGTGCATGGTAGAGACAGCAGGTATCTTGTGTCCTGGGAGCAAGAACAAATTTGAAAAAAATTAGCTTGTCACGCAGGACAGTGACTCGCCGTGTTGAATGAACTGCCGAAGCTAGCTAGCAAGCTAAACAAAAAAAAGCGGAGTCATTTACATTGTATTCTTTGGCACTGGACGAAAGGAATGACATAAAGGACACCGCTCAGCTTTTAATTTTTATCAGAAACGATTAATGACAATTTGGAGAAAAGTTTTCGGCCATGGAATCCCTTAAAGGGAAAACACGGGGAGAGGGCTTGTATGACAGTGTGTCGGCGGTCATCAAGAGGCACAAGCTACCTTGGAGTACGCTCGCCAACGTTACCACGGATGGATCGCCAAATCTGACGGGAGAAAACGTCGGACCGCTCCAAAGAATCCAGATGAGGGTGAAAGAGGACAACCCTGCGCAGGAGGTAATTTTCCTAGACTGCATGATTCACCAGGAAGCGCTGTGTAAATCCAGATTGCAGCTTGACCACGTGGTGAAGCCAGTTGTAAAACTTGTCAACTTTATTCGAGCGAGGGGACTCTCCCCATCGTCAGTTTATTACGTTTCTTGAAGAAACTGACGCTGATCACAGGGACTTGCTTTACCGTTCTAATGTCCGCTGGTTACGTTTGGGGGAAAGTATGTCAACGAGTGTGGGAGCTCAAACAGGAGATGATCTCCTTTTTGGAGCTACTTGAGAACGCTGACAAGCTTCCTGAGCTGAGGGACACAGATTGGATTTGTGATTTCGCTTTTGCTGTGGACACGCTGACACACATGAATGAGCTGAACGTGAAGCTACAAGGGAAAGACCAGTTTGTGTATGAAATGCATACAAACGTCAGAGCCTTCAAAACCAAGCTAGCTTTGTTCTCAAAGCAAATGCCAAACAAGTCATCCGCTCATTTCCCCACGCTGGCTACGTTGAAAAGGGAAATATACAGGAAAATACAGGAAATCACTGGGTGACCCGCATGAAGAATTCTGCCGTCGGTTCTCTGGTTTTGGAAAAATTGACGAGTCACTTCAGCTGGTGTCATGTCCCTCCTCACAAGACCCTGAAACGGCGCCACAGGAGTTGCAGTTGGAACTGATTGATCTCCAATGTGACACCGCCTTAAAGGAGAAGTTCAACTCTCTTAAACCGGGTGAGTTTTATGCTTCGTTAAGCGCAGCCACATTTCCAACCATCCAGAAGATGGCACAGAGGATGCTGGTGTCGTTTGGCTCTACGTATGTGTGTGAACAGACTTTTGGTGTGATGAACACCAACAAAGCACCCCACAGATCCCGGTTGAGAATTGTTCTGTTCTGTTCTGAGAATTGCCACAACGAAACTAACACCAGACTCGGACGCACCGGCAAAAATGGGCGATCAACAACACCGTTCCCACTAAAAGGTAAGTGTATTAACACTGCGATGCTTTTTTTCTGTTTATGTTTTTATATGTATGCATCGTGTGCTGACCCGGCCCGTCTGTCAAATTTTAGAAGTCAATGTGGCCCACCCCTGTTTTAGACTGAATCCAAAAACGCATCCAGGAGGAATGCGGCTCCCTAGTGGCTGTCGGATAACCGACCTCTCGATTTTGCAACACGGTCTCTCTTCTTGCCACCTGAACTTTTTATTTTTCTGTTCCAAAACTCGCCTTTGCCATTTTCACTGAATGAATGCGGTGCATGAAAAGCAAAAACTTTATTCACACCTCTTTTTGTCTTTTTTAACTTTTTTTTAATGCACAAAAATAACAGATTTATTGACGGTGAATATGGCAGTATCCAACGTTACCTATAAAGACATATATGAAAAGTGTGAACGCATCCCGGGGGGGAGCTTATCGCGTGCGGAGTCCGACTCTCCCAAAGGAATGAGCAGACTTCCGGTCTGTTGTCGCCGTTTGTCGGCTTCTGTGTAAAGCCACCATAAGGTCCGTGGGAGTCACAGCGGAGCAATTTCCACAGATTGCCTGGTTGTGTCAAGGAGCGTGGAAATCCAAATCTGGAGGCGCCCGTGTGCCGGCGGGAAATTTGTCTCCAGGATTAAAAAAAAAAGAGGTGGGTGTCCTCCTAGAAAACAACCCGTAAACATCAGCGCAGATAATGGTTCCTCGCTGGGAAAGGGGGGAGCCCGCGACGCGTCTTCCGCCACAGCTTTAGCGGCGTCCAATTACGCGCAGATGTTAACTTCACACTGTGCTGCCTGCACGCATCTGTTTGTTGGCGGGAGATCTCATTAGTACAAGCTTGTTTCCAGACCCGCCATTAAACACCGCTTGCCGCCGCTTTTACTGGAGTGTGTTTACGACAAAATATTTCAGATTGTTGAGAAACTTTTGAGACCTTGACATTTCAGATCGTGAGTCGTTATATGCCTCTGAAGGAATCAGTGTTTCCGTCAACGTCGACAAAAAGAAAAACAACCCATAACGGTGACGTGTGCGTGATTAAAAAAATGGCCAAAAGATTTAGTTTTCTGTTCGTTTATTCGTTCTGCATAAGGAGCGTATGATCTATATGCGTGTTAATTCAGGGATAAAGACAGACTGGCTGTATCGTTATCACGCTTATTACAGGGCTACACACTGCATACAATTAAAGCGTTAATGATAGTTAAATAAAATTATAAATATTGATTTATAACTAGGTTGCCAGCCCACAAGCAAATTATCCACCCTATGAACAACACGCCCCTCCACAGTACATACCTGCATGACAAAGATAGTTTCTGTTATAAATGTGAAGTTGGACATATCCCTGTTGAACATATTAATCTCTTCCATTGTCATCTCTAGCGTGACAAGAGTTTGTCGCTAGCTATCGTTGGCATTGGCATTAGCACGTCGGCGGGGTGATGAACAGCGGTCATTATTCGGAAAAAACAGACCGCCGAGTGCTGCTGTTGACCGATCAGAATCAGGTATTGCACATATGTAATCATGTGGCTACATTTCTGCGTGACCCTGAAATTCAACGTAAGGTTGTTCATGAATTCTCTAAATGTAGACATGTAAGGCGTACTTCGCATCTAGGCAGTTGTGTGTAAACACAGAGCGATGCTCCGGCGTTATCTTTGGGTATAATCTCCTAATTAACATTAACATCTGTAACATCTCCAGTGCGAAATGCATTTACATTATGACTATACAACAAAAATAATTGCAAAAAGTGGCAATATCCTATTTTAGTTGGAATGAATTGTTGATGCCAAATTGTATTTTGTATTTTTTGATTTATTGTGTGTTGCCACTTTTTCTTGTTGAATGTTTATTTATAGCAAGTATTACGTTTATTGAAAATTGCCAATTGTTTTTTGAATTTAAATGCCATTACTTTATTATTGTTCCCTATTGCTTTAATGTGAGCATCTGTCTCCATAGTTTACAAGCGCAATTCCACCTGCGTCAGGGGTTGACTAATCAATAAAATATAAAAGAATATTCAAACGGGCAGCATTGATAATAAAAGTATTTTAAGCGTCCCCCGCCTCTCCAGTCACCGAGCGGTGTCATGCTGATACCAGAGACCGACCGCAGCGCTACGTCAGCCCCGAAAATATACCTCTCACCCAAATTACAGAAATGGCAAAGTAGACATTTCCAGCCGTCAAGGACACAGTGGGAGTGTGTGTGTGAAACCTCTTTTATTTCATTACGCCATCAGGACATGAGATGTCAAGCAGGGGTCCCACGCTGATAATATAATTGGCTTCTTGTACAGCAGGAGCAAAAGCATGACATTGTGCTCCCCACGAGAATGAGGAGAATACTGAAAGGCCGCTGGGGGGGGAAGGCAACAAAAAGAAAGAAATGTTGACTCGCACACGTGCATATATTTGTGACATGTTACAGTCGGAGAGTAATTATGTCGACGCCAATGCAGGAAACAGGAGTAAATAGCGAACACGCATAATTTTCAGACGCCGCTTGTTTATCCGCCAACGCTTGGGATTCGCTTAAAAAACTTCTGGCAGCTCAGAAACCCCCCCCACCCCCCCCCCAGAAAAAAACGACGAAAAAAAAAAACAACATGAAGAGGACCTGAGAGACTCCGCCCGGTGCTACACGGCGTCAAAGCCGCCCCCCGGGTTGGCAACATAAATCATCGTTCGGGTCGGATGCTTTTTTTCTGGATTTACATACTGGGTTTGCGAACGGTGCCCTCCGACGGGGTCTTGTGGGCGCGGAGGCGGCGGAAAGAAACATGACCTTTCAAAGCTGCTTGGCTGAGCGCTACGTTCCTGCACACACTGCACTACGGCGTCCCCGCGTCCCCTGTAGAATTGGTTTGATTGAGCGTGGCCTAAATTGGATCAACGCTATCGCGCATTCTGCCCGAGCGCCGGTTGCCGCCCAACAGGCCGAGGCCAAAACGGGGCGAGTTCGGGTCGATAGCGCCAGGACCCCACCGAAACCCGGCCTTGAAGACTGACTGATGGATTGATGGATTGATGGATTGATGGATTGATGGATTGATGGATTGATGGATTCCGACTCGTGGACTTCTTAGAGTCCAGGAAGTCCGCGAGTTGGAAAGATGGATGCGTCGCGCCGAGCAAAACGAGGACTACCGGGAATTTTTCCACTGACGCACAACCAGGATCGAAGTATTTCAGAGCCAGGAAAAAAAAGGCCCTTGACCATCCAGCTCGGGGCAAGGGCGCGGACAACCCAGGAAATAATGGCCCCGTCGTCCGGAGACGACAGATTTACGCTCATGGCCGGAAGCCGCTTCAGCTCTTTTCAAACGGGCTGTACTTTGCGGTGACGTTAAGCCGGATTCATGTATAGCAGAACGGATCAACCGAGCTGTAAATATTTATCAGGTAGTGATTCCCCAGGTAGCGACGCTAGTTAAGATTTAACAGGTAGAGAGCCTGTCACGCCGCTGATCTCAGCCTCGGGGTAGAAAGTCTTGAAAGTGCTTTGGTGAGCTTTAGCTGTACGGCTTGTTTGTTGACCGTTCTGGGACGTGGGCCGGAAACGAATGGCGCTATACACACACACACACCACAAACCGAAAGACTCCCCAAATGCAGCCAAGCTGACGGAAATCGGACTCCAACGCAGACTTGTTATCCCTCTAGAAGTTACTCTAGATGTCATAGCTCTGGTCCCCCTAGAATATAATACACAAATATAAGTACGTAACGTTCACGTCGGCTGACTATTTTTTTATAGCAACGGACAGTGGACGAGTCTGGGCCAGACAGTGCCGATGTCTCCAAAGCTCCTGAGGCTGAGGTCACATTTCCCCGAATGCGAGGCAGATTCACACCCTCGCTCCAACCACTTTCTCTCTCTATCGCTTGCATGCGAGGAGAATAAGAAACCTCATTCTGCCCCAAATGTGCGGCTATAGCAGCTATTAGTATCAATCAGTTATGAGTTGGCGGAGCCATTTGAGAGAAAACGAGCCTCAGATCAGCTCAGTGTAGAAATTAAGTGACCCCCTCCCCCACCCCCATCTTTTCCATCTATCTCTCTCTCTCTCTCTCTCTCTCTCGGGTTCGGGGTGGTGGGGTGGAGTGGGGTGGGGGTGGTCCACGGGGGTCCGGCGGACAGGCGGTAGCACCGCTGACGGGCTAATCCGGAGGGAGGAGGGGCCGGTGGTGGAACCTGCAGATGGAGACGATGCCGCAGGAGATTAATCCCCCGGGACAGATTTTTAAATTATGCCCCCAAATGTGAGAAAGACAAATTATGATTCATGAGACACGACTAGCACACAGTTGTTGGTTGATAGGGTTTCTAATAATCAATACTATACATATAATCTATTGTTTTTAAACCTGTTACACATATTAACAGAATTTATAAATATATTTATGCATACTTAATATTTTCACATTTGTACCAGAATGTGTCCCTCCATTCCCCAGTCCGTCTGTCTGTCTGTCTGTCTGTCTGTCTGTCAGTCTAACCTTCTGTCTGTCTGTCTGTCTGTCTGTCTGTCTGTCAGTCAGTCTAACCTTCTGTCTGTCTGTCTATCTATCTATCGGAGTCATTCGAAATCCTTTTGTTTTCTCACCCGTTGAATGAGTGCAGCTGGATGAAAGGATGAAAGTGTGTGAAATAGGAATGGTAATAACTGCAGACCCTGTTTGGCACTAATTGCTTTTTGAATTGTATGGGATTTCATCATTCCGCAGGTCGGTCCGGTAATAAAGTGAAGGAGGGGGGAAAAAAAAGAAGGGGAAAAATGGCTGCCGTTTTTAAAAATCCTCAGAAAATTAATGGCTCCACCGTTACAGTTCTCAAGGGCGTTTCATTTACTACTTCTTACGGCTCACGACATTTTAATGAACCTGTACACCAATCATGTTTATTACTTTTAATGGCATCTTTATTATAACTGCATGGATATATGGGTACACACAGGATGATATGTGGAAAAAAAGTGAATAATTACACTGCGATAATGATTTTGAATATATATTAAAATAAATGCAAAAAGGCTCTGAATTGGAAAAGGTGCGCTGCTTATCCCCTCGGTGTGATGTGTAGAAGTGATTTGTTAAAGTTAATATAGCGTATTATGGACTAACTGCTAACTCCATAAAGGCATAACAATATGTAAAATCGGTGAAGAAGGAGTACAAATGGGTCAATTTGTTTTTCCCCCGTTTCTCAAATGAAACCCCCCTTTTTCCTGTGAGAAAAGTCTCGGAAATAACCGTAGCATAGTGGCAATATGCTTTGTTGGGGCTATTTGAGCCTATTCAGGCACATCCATTTAGTCAATTACCGATAGCAGTTACCCCTAATTGTTTTAATAAACCGTCAAAACGTGGTCAATATGTATCGGGGGAAGTGGGCTGATCGCTGAACAACCGTCCTGGGTGATTTATTCCAAAGGGCAATCATGACGATCGGGCCAGTAATGGAGCGAGCACAAATAGCCAAATAATGAGACAAAGAAATCAATAAATAAGAAATGCAAATAAAAGCGCATAAAATACACACACACACACACACACACACACACGCAGTGAAGAAAAACAAAATCCCCTCATCCCTTTGGAGCTGACCTGGCAGGCTGCCCTGTGTGTGCAGCTATCTGGGATGTAGGGATGCAAGACAACAAATCTTAAACGATTTGCTCGAAGCGCCGGAAAAAGAGACGTTCATATGCGATTCAAGATCCAAGTTCAATAATTATGTAATAGTATTAATTGTCTGTGATGCATTAAATATACATTTAAATCCTCCTAATTGAAGCTTACCTTAGCTATGCCACTCCGTGACTGCAGCCAGGCACACAGGCTGAACGAAAAGAGCTGAGAGCGCTGACTAGTGAGGCAGTGACACCCGAACAGGGTCGCAACAGAGATTCGTGAGTCACGAACAGAAAATAATAATTAAGCATTGGCATTATTCATAACGAATGGGACTGATTTACTCTTTGCATTCCACCTAAACAAATAAGATTGACAGAATTATAGGATCCTTGTGAGAATTCCATTCACGACTCAGAGCCAAACCGACTGAACTAAACGAACGAAGAGTCGGAAAACTGAACGCTTTTTGCTGAGTCACTCGTAAAGAGATGAGTCATCACTACTGGGATGCAGACTGAAAAGGAAGCTGCAACGACGGCTTTCCGCCTGTAGGAAAGTCCTCTCTCCCACCCGACCGAAAGGAAGGGTGAGACATACTGTAAACGATTTTGTTGGCTTTGCAGACACCACACAGGCTTAGGTCATCGTCTGGTAATTTCAAACAAAGGCTTCAAGTCATACGGTCAGCAGCGGTGGAAAGTAACTAAGTAGAAATACGTTAAGTCGTTTATTTGTAAAATTACCAAAAAAAATAAATCTATACATCTGGAGACCTTCTTGACCCGGCTCAACCCAAATAAAAATCGGTCCTGATTTGTGTCTCTGTGGCTGGCGGCGATGGACAGATCCACCCGGGCACAAGAAACAATAAATGAAATAATTTTAAAAAGGAATGGAAAGATTGGGATGGAAATGGAGAGAGAATAAAATAAGGGGAATAGATGAGGAGAGGAGAGGAGAAACCAACATGAGAAATTGGGGAAGTTTTGAGAGTAACCTGTAACAAATGTTACTTTACGTTACGTTGTGTTATTATTACGTCTACAATAGAAAGGAAAAACTTGAAAAAGTTTTTTTTTTTTTTTAAGTAGCTGTTCAGGTAGCGCTTTTATAGTTTAAGAAAAGGTAACACTATCTTCATCTCTGGGAGGAAATTGTGATCTGCCAGAGGTGATTGTTGAGTGCTTTGTGTTGTGTATTATGGGATGGCTGTGTGCCACCTGAGTCTCCACAGGGTCAAAACCATTACTATGATGGATCCCTTCTGGGTGTACATGGCTTCCTTCCTGTTTTCCTGAGCGGGGAGGCTGTGCTTGTGGTGGGAGGGGGAGGGGGTGAAGAAATCGGTCAGGTCACCCATTTTGGTGTAAGAGCAATGAAAATAGTACCAAACAGGCAATTTAGCAATGAAATCCAATCTATTTGAATAAATAATTAAACAAATAAATAAATAATGCCTCTAATTTGCGAATTCAATCTTCTGTGGCATCAGGTTAGCTTTGCCTAAAATGTAATATCATACCATAACTCTATCAGGAAGGATGGAACCAACCACGTGTCCAGTTTGGAGAAAAGGCTTGAAGCTACCTGCATACCACATGAGGGGTGAGTACAAAACAGAGATAAACTTAAAAAAAAATCAGAACAATTCCTATAACTGGCTGCCTTTACACACACACGCACGCACACGCACGCACACGCACACACACGCACACACACGCACACACACGCACACACACATATTTTTTTCCACATCATTTTAAAGTGTTAGAGCTTCAAATCAAGGTGTCACTTGTGCAAATCAACCAAATATGTTTAAAGCTATGACTTGGTAATGACAAGGGTGTGGCAAACTGTGATTCTGAGATAATCACCTTCAACACAGCAGCCACATGGCCAATTTACACCCTGCTGAATGGGGACTTGACACTCTGCTGAATGGGGCAGCCTCGGCATTGTTCTTATGTTTTGAGGGAATGTTGAACAGCGTCATCGACACACATCTCTTGTTTTTAAAAAGGCTTTTATTTAACAGTAAGAATATACATGTTTTATAAAAGTGGAATTATTTCGGAGTTTAAAAGTGCGGTCCACAAAACAAAATGTAGAGTCTATCAATAATAATAGACAATAAACAAATCAATAATATGAGTCTCTGTATATCAGCCTCGGTGTATCATTAAATATATAAATGTGCGTATGCCAAATATCTTCAAAGTTATTGCCGTTATTATATGGGCTAACCACAACCCTACCCCGGCTACACTCTGAGAGGCTGTTTGGGGCCTCTTTTCATTTTCTTTTCGCCCCGGCTGCATTTGCAGGTAAGAATCTTGTCCATTGCTACTCGTTCATAATCTGCATCACCAACCTCAACTGACTTCATCACGTTATCAACTTCTTCAGTTGTTCAACGGGCGAGTCGTTGGTCTCTTCCGGTGGTTCTTGAAAATATTCCGCTTCATCGTCACATTCAGGTTAAAATCTGCTGTTTGAAATGTTCTCCAAGTCCGGGATAGGGTTTAGATTAAGGTCCGCCATATGATTTAGATCTTCCTCCACCCGCTTCTCGTAATCCATTACAACATGGAGACGAAAGTTTAACAGACAAGTGAAACCGGATCCTCGTCTTGTTTACAGAAGTGACGTCAACATGATTTCTTCGTGGGTATACGTTGGTATACCTCCCTACACAATTATGTCGCCGTGTGTGTGTAAAAGTATTAAGATATAAAGGTTGAACTCTATCAAAACAGTTTCACATTGTGACTTTACTTCACATGGAATATGGAGGAATGATCTTCACCTGGACGGTCACTTTAAAGGAAACGATCGATCGCCGTTGTTCAGCGTCTCGGTAAAT